>NC_054081.1:7392114-7649924 GCF_017562075.2 Anopheles merus | reverse complement strand
TTCATGTCAAAGGTAAAGAGCGCTCGCTCATTACATTGCCACAACAGCCTGATGTTGTGAGTGTGTGTGTGTGTGTGTGCCATAAAGCATAAAATCGATAGGAAATGCAAACGCGCCGCTTGTGTGCCCGAACGCCCGAAGCAAGCGCGTATGTGTGTGTGTGTGCCGCACACGCTTCCGGAAGAGTATGGGGCCGAAGTTGCGGGCTCTGCCGCTGTAAGTGGAGCAACATCATAAAATGGTAATGTCTACCATTTTTTATTTGCTTTGTTCTTCTTCCTCCTCCGGAGCGGAGTTTGTCCAGCGGGCTCCTCCGGCCACTAGCGTTGAAGAACGCGGCTTGGCTTGGATATTCTGGAGTGGTGCTCGTTGCCAAGAAGGAAATTTGAAGGAATTGGACGTCCCCGTGCCCGGCACACACACACACACGTATAGGGACTTGGCAGTGGGTTCAGGGTAATGTTTTTGTAGTTGCTGGAGAGAGACCTATTCCCGTGTTCTGAGACATTACAGTCTGAGACATTGCAGTCTTCCGGAGCCAGGCTCTAAAAGGACGACATTGTTTGAGCATTTTGAAGAAAAACCCCCGAATAGTGTTTGCCTACTTGTGCATCTGTGTTCACTGGCCTCCTCCCCACCCCTTCCCACCTCGTGGTTTCCTCTCCCCTGGTGGAGCATCGTTTACGTCGCAAAAAAAAACCTGAATTTCTTTGCTGGCTGCTTTCAACCGCTTTAGATATCGTCCTCCGCTTCCGGGTTTCGGGTTGTGTGCGTCTGTGTGTGTGTGTGTGTGTGTGCGTGTCTGTGTGTGTGTGTCTAGAAGTGGGGTGCCGTAGCTATGTGCTGCTGCTCGCTGGTGCCGCCCGTAGTGCCAACAGTGTGAAGCGGTGCAACAAATGAAGTGCGTAGCGCGAACGGTGAAGGTGGTGGCGGCGGCCGTCACGCTGGCACTGCTGCTGCTTGCCGGCCCGGCCGCCCCGAACGGTGCCCCCCGGCCCGCCTACCCGGGGATGCAGCTGCTCAGCGAGTCCGTGCACGACGAGCGGACGGCGGGAGGCGGGGGCGGCGAGCTGCTGCTGACGAAGGGCCCGGGGGGCGAGGGCCCGGCCGCGCCGAGCCCGCTCGGGCTGGCGGGTGTGCTGGTGCCGCGGGACAGCCTGCTCTACCCGGGCGGCCGGGAGTCGATGGCCGCCGCCCAGGAGCAGGAAGAGGAGGAGGAGGATGAGGAGGAGGAGGAAGAAGAGGAGGAAGAGGAGGAAGAAGAAGAGGCGGAGGCGCAAGAAGCTCTGGCAGAGGAGGAGGAGGAGCAACCGGAACGCAATGCAGCCAACGAGGAGGAGAACCTGCTGGAGGAGGAGGAGTCGACAGAGGAGACGGGGGAGAGCCGGCGCTTCCCCACCTATTACCTGCGGCCCGGGCCGGCTGACGCTGACCTGCGGCGACGGTCGAACCCGTGCGGGTCCGGCATCGTGGAGCAGCTGAAGTCGGCGGAGCACGTCGTGCCGGTGCGGCGCAGCCCGGAGGAGGAGGACAACAACTTCTACATCGACGTCAGCCACGAGCTGCTCGAGACGGGGCCGGGCATTGTGCCGCGCGTAGTATACCGAGGTAAGCCGCAAGCATCATCAGTGCTGCAAATTGTCACTATCACTGTAATAAACAAAGCTGACTGAAACGAAATCCATGTCAGCGTCATAAGTCACAACGATGTGTGTGCCCAATGCATGCTTCGTGACATTTTAGCAACCAACGCTTGGTCAGTCACTATGTCATGACATTTTTTTTAGTTTGATCAGTTCTGTAAAATATCACTGACATAGTCATGACAGATTCCGGCTGAAACCAAATCATTGTCAGCGTCACGAGCTCTACTGTGATGATCCGAAGTGATACTCAAACAGTTGGTGCGACCATCACATGCTTGGTGACATTGTGTGCAAACAACTATTGGTCAGTCACTTTGTTTTCGTGTCGTGATGATCACCGACAGAAAATGTCATGAGTTCTGCAAAATGTCACTGACATAGTCATGACACATTCCGGCTGAAACCAAATCATGTCAGCGTCACGAGCTCTACTGTGATGATCAGAGGTGAGACTCAAACAGTTGGTGCGATCATCACATGCTTGGTGACATTTTGTGCAACTAGCTCTTTGTTTTCGTGTCGTGATGATCAGCGACAGAAAATGTCATGATCAAGTGAATGAACAAGAGTTGGATGCTAAACAAAATGTCACCATGCATTAGATTGGTCCACCAAATGTTTGAGCTTCACCTCTGATCATGTCAGTGATCACGTTCACAACGTGAGCCGATATGAGTCTCGTTTCAGTCCTGAGTGTTGGTGAGTAAAATCAGTGGCATTTAGCAGCACTGTTCATAGCTAGAAAAAAGTCATGATTATGCTTGCGAGGGCATTAAGCTCCGCTTGTCAGTCAGAATAACACGTTGGACTCAAGCACTCGCATGTCGTGTTCGGCATATCATAACGCACTTTCATTGATTATCAGCAATAAGCATCAAGCCACCACGGATATGCTCATTGTTTTCGGTGGTGATCATCGCGTGATGCTCATGACATTTTGCAGCACTGAAAGCATATCCTTCCTCTTGCAGTTCAATCTTTTTACACACCTTTTGCACTCTCTCATTCCCACAGTGGAAGCGAGACGCTCGCCGGACACGGAGATACGCGACTTCTACGTGGAGTCGCTCGCCGGCGATCCGTACAGCTACGAGCAGGTGCCGGGGCGCCCGATCGGCCAGTTCACTGGCCACCGTGCGCACGGCAGCCATCACGGGTACAGGCAGGGCCCGGAGGACGCCGACAGTCTGCCGCGCAGTACCTGGATCGACGATATGGAGATAGACTGGCTGCATCATGCATTCGGCGGGGCACAGCAGCAGCACAAGCAGCAGCGCGTTATATTCGGCGAACCGTCCTATCCCGGGTATTTCGAGGCGGATAGCAACCAATACCCGGCCCCTCGGTCATCGGGCGACGAGGAGGAGGAACAGGAGGATGGCGAGCCTGGAGCTCTGGAGGACAACGCGCTCGAGTTCGGCAGTCGGAAGCGGCCCCCGGGCGGCAGACGGACCCACCGTGGATGTCCCCGCCACGTCTGGAAGCATGACGGCATGTACGGGGAGCGAGCGACGATCAGCTGGACCGTCCCGGAGGTGCTGCCAGCACACGGGACGGCCAATTTTAACGACAGCGGTGGTAGTGGGACAGCCACCGGGGCGCAGAAGCCGCAGAACACTATTTACTTTAGGTGAGTTACGGTTAGCGTTAGCGTTAGCGTTAGCGTTACAAGTGATTGCAGTACGTTGATAATTTGCCTTGCATTTCAGAATACTTTATCGTACAATGACTAGTTACGTGATCTATGAACTGATCTACACAATGGTGCTTTTACAAGGTGGGTAGTCGCAAATGCCATCTCAGGCCCATCTCACAACTAACCCCGGGCCTCTGCCGCTCTCTTCCCGCAGAGTGTAGCTTATATCTCAGGCAGGCGCAGGGCACGATCGCTTCGAACAGGCTGCCGGCCGGCTACCAGGACTGCCGGCTCGTCTTTCCCACGCGCCCGACCGTGGCCCCGTCGGAGGAGCTGCCCGGGCTGCTGGTGCAGCTGACCCGCCTCAACACACCGTGCCGGGGGGGCGGATTCCTGCGCTTCCTGCCGGACCCGACGGTCAGCCCGACCGTCGGTGCCCCGCCGGCCGGTGACGGCGAGCCCGGTAGCCCGCCCGCCACCGCCATATCACTGTGCGGCAAGCTGGAGGAGCTGCCCGCCGCAGGCCGAGCCTTTCACTTCCAGTCGCACCGCAACACCACCCTGTGGCTGCACCGGGCGCCCCTGTTCAGCCTGCAGTACCGGCTGGTCGACTACTGCTACAACATGACGCTGCGCGACCAGAACGACACGGTCCGGCTGCAACCGGGGTCGGCCCCGCTCGACTGCTACTTTCGCATCCATCTGCCGTACGGGTACCGGGTGGTGCTGCAGCTGCTCACCAACGGTCCCTCCACCCTCAACGACAGCCGGGGCGAAGCGATCGCGATCGCGCTCGGCACGGTCGGCGAGCAGGACGGCGGCAACGCCGAATACCTCGCACCGATCCGTTGCTCCTCGATCGGCGGTATGCTGGTGGCGGTCTACGAGGACGCCCAGCACCGGTGGACGGCGTGCGTCAATGGGAGTGCGGCGCCGGCCCGCTACCTGCTCACCACCACCGGCAACAGCGTGGTGGTGAAGGTTAGCAAGCTGCCCCAACCGACTGCTGTGCAGCCAGGGATCGGGGCCTCCGGTGCGCCGGGCCCCCCAGCATCTTCGCCTTCCTCATCACCCCTGTCATCCTCATCATCCTCGGCAGCGCTGCCGGCGCCGGACAACGGCACTGCGACGCTGCTGTTCGAGTACCGGGCGAACCCGATTGAATCCATTACTTCACGTTGTGCCTTCGGTTGGATAGCAACCACGCAGTTCTGCATTGCCCCGGTCGAGCGGCGGCTACCGTGGCAGGAGGCGGAAGCGGAGTGTAACCGGCTCGGTGGCCATCTCATGTCGATACGCTCGAGCGAGGACCAGCAGCTTATCGACCAGCTGCTGTTTAACAGGTTAGTGCTGTGCTTCACGAATCTTTCGTAAAGATGCATTCCAAGGAAAGCTTCAGTGCTGAGTTAATCTCGCATCTCTAAAAGTTCCCATGAATCTCTTAGGTCTCATGAATCTGCAAAGGTTCATATCAATATTGAAAGAGTCATCATTGAATCTGTGATAGAGTTATGAATCGGTAATGAATCATATACATCTTGAATCTTAAATTTTTAAGGAGTTCAAAGTCAATCTTTAGATATTCACGATTTTTCCTGGTTTCATATCGGAATGAATAAATCTTCGGAAATTCGTGAATGTTTGAAGATTCATAAGAATCTTTATAGGTTTATATATACTATATGTATTTATCAATTCCTGAATCTTTGGAGCGTTATGAATCTTAGAATTTGAGATCCAGATTCATTGAATTCGTTTGAGAATTCATTCAGAACGTAAGTCGTAACAGCTCACGCGACCTGAGAGGTCTTTGCGGGGCATACAAATTCAGCTTTTCTAGCAGGTAGTCAATGTCCACGCAGAATAACTTCGCGACAAAAGTAACCTATAATGTCTGGCGTGTATGTTCTAAGGTTTGCAGACCAAGAAGCATGCACCGTGACAAGTAGTCTAATTGTTGTGATGACGGCCATTCTAATCGATATGGTGCTATTCTGGAGAATATTTTTTGTATGCTTTCTATCCTAGCTGTCCTAGACTCTAGGATGGATCGAACCAATGCGGTATATAATATTTTCACACATATTGGATCTTTTATCTCAAGCGTTTGCCTGATTACAAATCCTAGCATCCATCTGGCTTTGGTAATTACAGAGTGGTAGTGCTCGCAAAAGGTTAATGATGAATCACAGATCACACCAAGATCTCTGACTGATGACGCGCGAGACATAATATCATCAGCATAAAGTAGGACAGAATGTTTCGGGAGCATAAGAGTCACATCGTTTATGTAGAGTGTAAATTACAGCGTCTCCTTGTTGCTACCTTGGGGAACTCCAGACGTTTCTGACGTGCTGATGTTGCTAACGTTTCTTCCCCTCTTTTCTTGAACAGCCCCGGCTACAAAGACGACAATGCGTACTGGATTGGTGCGTCGGATCTCATCGTGGAGGGTGACTTTCGGTGGAACGACAAGTTTGCCTTCACATACTCGAGTACGTCGTGCAAAGTGATGGCGCCACTAGTGTGTTCGGTTTCACTCATCGCACTATCTCTCTCTATCCTATTGCAGACTGGTTTCCGGGCTGGGTGCACCAGGAAAACTACAACCGGCAGCCGAACGACGACGGACTGAGCGGGCAGGATTGTGTGGAAATTCGGCGCCACTTTCAGATTGCAGCGAGCGGTGGCCAGACCGTCCCGACTGTGAGCCCGCTGACACTGTCGTACATGTGGAACGATCGGAACTGCGACGCCCGCAACTACTTCCTTTGCGAGCGCATGATGGATGAAGGTAACACTTGTTGTTGGGGGGAGGCTACGAGTTCCTGTGGGATCTTCGCTTGATTAACCCGTAACACCTTACATACCTTGTCTGCTCCCGTGCCCTTTCCCAGAGCTACCGGAGCGACTTTGGAACGAGTCGGAATGTAACGTTACCGTAACGCTTAGCGCGGAACGTCCGAAGGCAACGGTGTGGAGTCCGGGCTTTCCGCAGCAATATCCCGACAGTGTTGACTGCTACACGCTGATCCAGGCGCCGGTCGGGTACCGGGTGGTGCTGGACTTTGAGGAGATGGTGCTAGAAAACGAACCACTGTGAGTGAACGTCTCGGCGTCTCTCGGTGCCTCTCAACCATCAGACGATGATGTCTTTCATCTCAACTTTAACCCTTTCTCTCCCTTTAAGTTGCTCCTACGACTACCTTCAGCTGGTTGAGCCGGACGGGATCGGCCCGTACGTCCCGTCCAAGTCGGCGAAGGACTTTTCCAGCACGGTGCTGTTTCGCTTTCGCAACTCGCGCCACAGTGGTCGGTACAGTGCGGCTCAGCATCGGCGCAAAAGCACCAAAACGGGGGGCCAGAGCGCGCCGGCCACCGGCGATCCAGCCGGTGGTGAGCAGTCCGGGCCGCCCCGGACCGACATCAGCTTTAACGTGCCGAGCATCGTGCTGCAGCCGAGTGACGCCCGGTACACGAGCAGCCTGCCCCTGCCGGAGCTGAGCCTGGGCAGCGTGCCGCGCAAGATCTGCGGCGACTGGAGCTCGAAGCTGAAGCTGCTGCGCTACGTCACGGCGGGCCCGTCGCTCGGCGTCCGGTTCGTGTCGGACTACTCGAACAACTATGGCGGCTACAAGGCGAAGATCTCGATGGAAAACGGTAAGTGACGACACGGACACAGATACACGCACACACTACCTGCACACTCAGCTTCGATAAGTAGTGTCGTTTCCGATAGTCAGTTACCCAACATACCTCCCCCCTTTATTCGCATATAGTGAACCCTCTAGTCGTCACTCTAGGGGTGGTAGTTCCCAGTCTGACACTGTGTCTTTCGTTTCGGCCGAACCGTCCCCCACACCCTAGGATGCGTTTGCGCTTTCGGTTTGTTTTTGTTTTCAGTTTTTACTACTGGATTAGATACCTCAGTGCTCCACACACAGCCCTGGCTGGTTTGTTGTAGATTTTCGATAGTACCCTCTCTTATAGAGCACACACTTACAGTCAGAGCTATGTGCATCTGTTAGTCTATTTTGCGTTCATCATAAGGTCTTGTCACGTTCAAAGGGAGTGGAGATTATCTCTTTAGGAAGTCGACCCTGCGTAAATTATCGTTTTATTTGCGTCAGCAGTTGTGCTGCACAATGATATCTCATTTGAAAACAAAACAAAAACAGCTCAAAACCAAACAAATATCAAACTACACGTAGAAGCCGTTCAGGCGTTACGCCAAAACAAAAACAAACGAATCTTACCAAATGTTTAGCCCCAGTATGAGTACCCTAAACTGAAATACCTGTCTTCAAATGCATAGGAAGGCCGAGGGCACCTGGTAAGTGCAAAACCACCCCTACGTTCGAACCACGTTTCGCTGCCTGCGGCTACCTAAAGCTCTATAGTTTCCGGATTTTGAGATTGCGATATTACGTTATGGCGTTGTTTATCTTTTTGTTTTGTTTTACTTCTTGGTTGTTTGAAATTTGAATTGTCTCTGCCTCTGATTCTTTACACTTACATATCTTTACAAGATTTTAAGACTTGCTTGCCTTATGCATTCGTTACTTTTTTTGTTTGCGCAACGTGTTTTGTTTTCGATGCCCTTTTGTTGATGCCTCTTGTTTCAGCCTCGTCCAGTCAACTTGACACCGTTTGTTGGACAATGCATTCGACAATCACGAGACTTCTGGAATCTTTGAAGCGTTACGAATGCATAGATCGAACTTTTGAGCTTCAACATCAATGAGATACTCGGCAATTCTCGAAAATGATTGTCAAAATACATGAACTACTTAGAGTTCAATTTCAGGGTTTCCCATTGTTTCCAATAAATCTTCCTTTCTTTGTAAAGTGATCTCTCATAAGGCCTGTCTGTTAAACTTCATATCAAATAAATTCCACAAAGCATGGCAACTGTACAACGCATCATTTACACTTTCGAGCTTCTTTGTAACACTTTCAAGCTTCTTTGAAGGATTATCGAATCGATCTAGACTTCAAGAATATGCGATGATTAAGAATGTTTTCGAAGTGTGCGAAGCTCTTTGCAGATTCCTGTGTTATTGAAGATCTATGCATCTCCAAATCTGGAATTAAGAACCTTCTTAATCAAGATTATATTAACCGAAGATTCGAGATTCACACTGAGTTCCAATCCATCAATCAGAGTATCCGGCTCATCCATTCATATCCAAGACTCATTCAGAAGCGTAAATCTTTGTGAGAATCCTCCCAACACTGTATCATCTAGGTGTCATTCTGTGCTTGGCAGCTCGTTCGGGTTTGTCCTTCCCCGTTTAGTTGCGGAAGCGAGTCAAAAAATTGATGCTGGGCGCTAGTGTTCATTTCACCGTTTTTTTTTGTATTCATTTTGCTCACGTATTCAAGCTACACAGGCCGCGATTACATTTGTGTTGCGTTTTGGTTTGATTTTCGCGTTTACGTAGGTGCGTCGCATTCAGTACATGGATAGGGGGCGGGGAAGCGTTATGAAACGAATAGCAGAGTATGGCTAGTTTTAATCTATTTGTGTGTGTGTGTTTTTTCATTCTTTCGTTTCATTTTTGCAAGCGCTACAGCACTTTTTGTGTTACGCTCCCGTAGTACGCATCTTTGCTCATAATTTAAACGAATTTAAATAATTTGTTAGAGTTCCCATTTCTGTTCCTTTGTTTACTGCTGCACACACACACACACACACACACTCATACATACTTATACAACATTTTAGAGTTTTGCATGCAGACTAACTCGCGTCAAAGAACGCTTTCGTTAAGCGTGTTTGCTAGTTTTTGACAACTCTCTGCTGTGTATGACAGTTCGTAGGAGGTTCTTTGCCATTGCGCGTTTCTTAGTAGTGTTGGTTCATTAAGCTGCTTCCGAGTATCGTAGTATCGTGTATCGTGCACACACACACACATACACTTCGTAATCATGACAGCAGCAGATAATACAGTCGTGCGGGCGATACACGTTCGATAAACGAATCAGTCACTCACTGAGAGCCTCTACGGGTACCACTGCTCCGTTCCGCACTCCCTCCGCCATTCACAATACCCGCAATACATGCTGTTATTGTTGTTGTTGTCTCTGAAAATCTCTCTGGCACACTCAGTGACATCCGAGTGCCACGACGAGCGGTTCAAGGCGTACAACAACTCCTGCTATCTGATCATCTCCTACCCGGACGTGGACTGGACGACGGCCCAGCAGATTTGCCGCGGTATCGGGGCACAGCTTGCCTCTATTTCCACCACGGACGAGCAGAGGTAGGGCTTCTGCGGCGGCTTCACGAGTTCGGCTTGGGCATGCAATGATTCACGAGTGGTTTCTTCCCTTCCAACAGGTTCATCACGTCCAACATTCGCAACAGCCTCGACTATACCCCGCGCTCGCTGTACTGGGTCGGGGGCGAGATCACCAACACGGGCAGCCTGGAATGGGTGGATGGTGTGAAGCTGCTGTTTGAGGTGCCTGTGTCCTTCCTTGCGTCTCTAGCCTCCGTAATATGTGTTTTTTTTCATTATTAACTTTCTGTCCGTTTTGCACCATTTTTAGGGTTGGTTGCCAGGCCAGCGGCCTGAGAAATCGGACCCGAGCAAGCTACCGTCCTGCCTGGGGCTGCAGTGGAAGGTCTCCCCGACGCCCATGATATCCTCCGGGCTGCACTGGACCGCCCAGAAATGCTCCACGATCGGTGGGTACGTGTGCAAGAAGCCGCGGCCCCGTCTGGACGAGACGATGGTCCGCAACCAGACGCTGACCGGCACGGAGGGACATCTGTTGTCACCGGGATACCCGAATCCGTACCCCGCCCAGACCGACTTCTGGATACGGATCGTGGCGCCAGAGCACCGGCGCATCATCATCCAGTTCCAGAAGCTGGACCTCGAGCACCAGGACGAGTGTCTGTACGATTACATCAGCCTGCAGAACTATCCGATACAGCCGAATGCCAGGGGGGCGTACTCGGGCGCAGCCTCGAGCGGCGAGGGGCCTGTCCCGTTGGCCGACTACTTTCACGGTGGCCACAACGGCAGCAGTGCGAAGCAGAAAGAGCACAGCAGTGCCCCGGCGGCCAGTCAGCCGATGGACGCAAAGAAGCAGGTGCCGGCCTTTCCGGACGGCTGGGACAATCGCAACCCTCAGCCCGGTACAGTAAGGTTTCAGCGCCGCATCCGGTACGTGAGCAGCGGCCCGGGCGCCGAGTTTGCCGGTGGCGAGCCGGTGGATGGGGCCGGAGATCGGGAGGCAGCCGTCAACCTGCTCAACCCGGGCACGCTGCTGCCCGATCCGCTACTGCCGTTCGACGAGCTGACGCCCTCCTTCCTGCCGTACGTGCGCTGGTGCGGCACGCACGACAGCAACATGGCCCGGTTCAACTTCATCTCGACCGGCAACGAGGCGATCGTGCGCTTCCATTCCGACTTCTCAATCAGTGGCACGGGCTTTTCGGCAACGTGGAGCACGGTCGATATGGCGGGCTGCCCGCTGCAGACCATCACCTCGAAGGAGGGCTCAATCCGCAGCCCGAACTATCCGTACTTTCTGCTGAACAACGTCGACTGCACGTACGTGATACAGGCCCCGTACGGGCGGCGTGTCTGGCTCGAGTTTGTGCTGACCGATCTGGCGCAGGACGCGACGCTGCTGGTCGACATTGCGGACGGTCCGTTCGAGCCGTTCGCCGACGGATCACACCTGAACGACGGAGTGTTCGTGAGCAAGGGCGAACGGCTGGTCGTGCGGTTGCGGACGGGCGCCACCCCGCGCGGGAAAGGGTTCCACGCGAACTTCAAAACACGTGAGTGAGGGGTTTTTTCTTCACAGTGGGCAAATATCTGAGCGGATCTGAATTGAGGAATTGAATGTATGGCCGGAATCTTTACACTTTTCAACCAACTTCTGAAATCCTAGAAGATCTTCAACTGATCATTGAAGATACGTTGAGCGCTCCTAAATCCAGCTTGGCTGGAATCCTCACACTTTCAAATCAACTTGCAAAGCTCATGCATTCCCAAGAGATTTTCAATTGATCTTTGAAGATTCGTTGAGGGTTCCCAAATCAAGCTTGGAAGCAATTCTCACACTTTCCAACCAACTTAAAAAACTCAGGAGATCCTCAATTGATCTTTGAAGATTCGTTGAGAATTCCTAGATCAAACTTCATTCCTGAATGGATTAGTTCTAGTGGAAGGTTTGCAGTCTTTCATCACACAAAAGTGAAGAAAGAACGTGAACTATCATTTGTAGAATCTCAATAATCTCAGACATCGAAAATACTGTGGAGAATCTTTAATTTCCAAAAAAATCCCTAATGAGAGATTCTTAGGAGTTCAAAGTTCATCAATTTCCAGCGGTTCAAACGATCTTCCAAAATCCCTAATTCTGAGCAATGAGAGACTAGACTCGCTTCGCTATTCGAAGTAGCGCTAACTTCCTGTATGGTGCTGCTTGCCTGTTGCTCTTTCCAGTGGCCCACGTGAACGAGCAGCGCTACATAACGCTCTCGAACAAGACGACCGGCATGCTGTACTCGCTCAACTACCCGGAAGCGATGCCGTACGATGTCGACTACACGCAGCACCTGATCGCACCGCTCGGCGAAGTGATCCTGCTGGAGCTGTACGGCGTGGGCTTCAGCCAGCACGGTTGCCATCAGGCCGGCTTCATCGAGGTAAGCAACGACAGCAGCGTACCAGCGTACCACGGTATCTGTCACTGCCCTGCTGTTCCAGATCTACGACAACTACACCGACAGCAACGGCACACTGTGGCATCTGTGCGAGCATCACGCGACAGGCAAACCGGCCGGTGTGGAGCCGGAACCAGCAAAGCAGAGCGGCCTGGAGTACACCCACTACCCAGCGGCGCACGGTACTGCGGCCAAGCTAAGGCAACCGGTCGGGGCGGGGCAGCACGGGCTGGGAAAACCGGCGCCGATCTACATCACCTCCTACCTGAACACGATCCACATCCGGCAGCGAAACGCGAACGGCTCCGGCATCCGGTTGAACGCGACCGTCCGGCTGCAGGAGGACGCCGGCTACAAGATGAAGCTGATCTCGAACACGGACGAGTGGGTGGAGAGCTGCCGGCCGAACCCGTGCCAGTACGGCGGTAAGTGCATCAGTGCGGGCCCCGGGCACAGGCGGGGCATCTGCCAGTGTTACGGCCACTTTACTGGGCGCTTCTGCGGCCTCAACATCTGCGAGCTGGAGCCGTGCTTCTTCGGCAAGTGTGAGCTAACGCCCACCAGCTTCAAGGTAAGCGAGCAGTAGTGTGCGCGCGGCTTGGTAGCAGTTGTGTAACCTGTGTCCAACGTCTGCCCCTTTGCAGTGCAACTGTCAGCCCGGGTTTGTCGGGGTGCGGTGCGACCAGCGCCAGAAGCCCTGCGCCGACAACCCGTGCGAAAGCCGGGGCGAGTGTTTCGAGAAAAACGGGGGCTTCTTCTGCCGCTGCCACGCCTGGTGGGAGGGCGCCCGGTGCGAGAAGCGCATGATGCACATACCGTACAAACCGCTGTCGGAGCGGATGCTGCAGGAACCGTTCTGGCTCGGGCTGATCACCGTGTTCGTGGTGCTCGCCGTGATCGGGCTGGTCTGGTGCGCCAAGCGCCACTTCCCGGAGAAGATCGAGAAGCTACTCGCGGACGATACGCAGCTGAATCGAAGTAAGGTTTTGGGAGGGTGCACTGGTCCCACACCTGGACCGACGGAGAGACGTGTTTTTTATCTCTCTTTTTCTCTTTTTCTCTCAATTTCTATTTCTCTTCTCTCGCTTCGGCTGCTCGATCCACATTGTTTTTTTTATTTTGTTTTGTTATGTTTCGGGTCCCTCCTTCGCAGGCACCTTCCCGCCGCACCATCTCAACACTGCCTTGCGCGAGCAGCTGCAGGCTTCCGCCGGTACCGTTTCCTCCTCGAACGCCACTACCCCCGCATCGCACCGGACAATCTTTGGACGATTGGGTATAAGAAAACCATCCATATTGAGTCTCAGCAGCCCACAGCAAGTTGGAGGGGCTACCGCTAGAACATTTTCTTTAGATGATCTTTTACGGCCCCCTCCTCGACGTAAGACAGACAAACATATGATAAATTAATTAACCGAAAACACAGCACCAAACCAAAACAAAAAAAAACCTTAACCTTTTCTTGAACAATGTTTCAACTAACAAATAACCAAAACCAAAAAAAAAAGGCAAAAACTTCTACTCAAACTCTTTGCCGAACCTCCAAACACCTCAAGCTGTGTCTGTTTAGTGCCTTGCCTCACGATAATGTAATCTGTAATTGCTAACGTTTCATCTGCTTTACTCGCTATCTACTACACTATCTCTTTTGTACATCTCGCTCTCACTGCTCTATGTCTGTCTCTGTCTCACATATATACACACATACCTATGTACACTCTATTTCTCTACAAATATAGCTCAATCTGTCTGTCTGTCTATTTTTATCTCCATTTCATTGTAAACGCATTGTACAGTATAACTCCCTGGTTGAATGATTGGACTGTATTGGCTGTTTCTAGCATTATACTTACAATTATAAACGGAAACAATATAACTCCATCATTTACCATCCCTATTTACACCACCCGTTTACCCTTTCCGCAAACAAAAACAAACTAAGCTAAACACTCTCTCTCTCTCTTATTCACTCTTAAAATAGAACTGTGTTGTGTGTTTCTTGCACCATGCTGTAACTTCTCAGTAGTCATTTTGTGGCAAGTGAAAACTAAAATCACTTACCACAACCTGTAGGCGTTACGATAGCGATCACTACTACTAATACTGTTTGTTTTGTTTTTGCCGCACCGTAATGATAGCAGTACCAGTAGCTGGCAAGCATTTCAGCTGCGCTCGTAGACATTCCTTCCTAGCGAGCTTCCCTTCTGATTCTAAAAATCTGGTTGGTAATAAACAATTTCACAATTCGCTTTTTTGCGAACGCCCTAAGCGGCGACTGAGTCACGCAACAAGCTCTCTTTTACACTTTGAAATGAATTGGCAAATAAACATAATCGACCAACTAATGGTTGATTGCATAATTGGCTGCTAACAGGATACTAGTAGAAAATCAAAATAAAAATAGAAACACAGGTGACTTGAGTTAGTTTATACTAAGTGTTGGGTCATGAGTAGCGATGATAATAATCACTCATAACAGTTTACTCATAACTAGACTTATTGACACTTTGTCATTATTGACATTCAACTTGCTATTCATTGTTTTGAGACTCCACCCACTCTGAGTTGCCAGATGGCGTGAAGAGTGGGTTGAAGCGCAAAACAGTGAGTCCCTAGCCGTAATGAGAGACTAAAGTACAAAGAGTGTTCAATAACTCTCCACACTGACATAGCTTCATTGCCTTTACTGACAAGATTCAAAAACTTGATTTCTAATTTAGTGTAAGTAATTTAATCCTAGTTGAGCTACATTGAGTGCGTGAAGCTAAGTGGAGCGAGTGGGGCTGAATAGTGTTGGGTAAATCTGATTCATATTCATGAATCTGAATTTCGGTTGGAAAGATTCATGAACCTCAATGATTTAATAATTTCGAAAAAATCATGTATCTAGAATCATGGATCTAGAAAGATCATGGATTTGGAATGATTCATGAATCTAGAATGATTCATGAATCTCGAAAGATTCACGAATATCAAGGGATGTATGAATCTCAAGGGTCTCAAAAATTGCATACCAAAAGATTCAAGGAGCTTTGTTTCCTCTTATTCTTCTTCTTGGCGTAATAACCTACGTGATCATACTATCCTATACAGGTTTTCGAGACTTCTTGGCAAGTACCAAGCAGCCGGATAGTTTGTTTTACTACGTGGAGATGGTTCATGTGAGACCTGAACCAACGACTTACATATTGTGAAGTCGAATGAGTTTATCAATGTACTATGAGATCGTAAATATTCGATATTAAAAAAAAACATACATCACTAAATATTCATGAATCTCTGGAAAATTATAAATCTTGGGTGATTCATTAATCCCTGAAGATTTATGAACCTTTGAAGATTCATGGATCTTTGAAGATTAAAGAATGTTTATAGATTAATAAATCCTTGGAGATTAATGAATCTTCGGAGACCCCATTCGAGATTTGAATCACTCATCGCTGAAGATTCATATGAATGAATCCAAACACTAGAGCTGAAGTAAGGCTAGCGGAGCTACACTCAGTACGCGGACTTCCAAAAAAGAAAGCTCACGCCTGTCATTAGTAGCGAGTTCTCTTCCTAGTCTAAGAGCTACTCTTCACAAAACACTAACCCGGGAGTTTCCTTAGCCTCCTCGCCACCACTCACGTGAAAGAGCTACCTGACCCAACACTGGTTGATACGATCCTACTCTCACTCTGTAAAATAGTTCCTATCTATCTCTATATCTTTCTCTCTCTCCAGCACACTGAGTAGTATAGTGAGTTGTCTGTTTTTGCTCTTGCCATTCGTACCGAGTCCTTGGTAGCTAGTGAAACTGTTACCCCACTGTTCGGCATCCGGTTTGTTCCCGTTCTTTCCGGTAGCGTTACACACAGGGCACTCGCAACGCCTTCAAGTACCTCTCCCGCCTTACTGCTCTTCGTGTTGCATTCCATTTCCGACTCAGTACGCAACCTAGTAGCCGCATGGTTTGCCCAATTTTCCTTCTCAGTAGTTCGTTCGTTCCATGAGTTTCACTACCCAAACACACACACACACACAGTTTCCCTCTTTCCTGTCCTTCTTCACCTCCAACCACACCTCTCCACACACCCCACTCCCGATAATGCGGATAGCAAAAAAAAAAACACCTACACTCGTCCTCGGCAAGCGCAGAAGCGGAAAACATCTGACCAATCTTTTTCTTCTTCCTTCCCTCCTAAACCCCCCGACACCCCCGCTCTGCCCCGCGTCCAGGCACACCATCGCCACGGAAGAAGCGTAACAACTCGACGCCAACGAAGAAGAACGTCAACGAGAAGAAGCAGATACTGCAGCAGCTCGTGTCGCCCGCCCAGAACGCAGCCACTAAAGTCAGTGTACTAAGCGCTTAGCGCGTGCTAGTGTTGCTTTGGCAGAGTGCGAACAGGACACGCACCGCAATCTTCCGCACTGTCACAGCCTACTAATCAATCAATACACTCTTGTTCTTTCTCTTTTTCTCTCTCTCTCTCTCTCTGTCTCTTTTTGTTTTCTCTCTCGCTCTCTCTCGGGTTTTTTGTCTTTCGATTCTTCGCCCCTCTGCCCTGCAGGTCAGCCTCGGCGAGCTGATCCAGCTGTCCGAGACGCGGCTGAAGGCGAACTACGCCGAGTCGGAGGCCGGCCTGAAGGAGACGACCTTCTCGGAGAACTCGCTCTCGGTCACGTCGATGGTGCGCCAGATCTCGGACCCGAAGCTCGAGAAGAAGGTCACGTTCGCCCGGCTGCTCAGCAAGGTGTCCGCGGAGATGAGCTCCGGCTCGGAGGACCTAGCGAATGTGAGTAGCGCTTGCACGCCACCAGCATATACATATATGCGCTCCACCTTTGCCTACCCCGTTTTCCTTTCCCCTCGTTTAGCCCAGCATATATTTGCTAAATATTTGCGGTCCGAACCAAAACAAAAAAAACGAAACCAAAAAACTACGTAGTACGATTGTGTGTGTGTTCCAAGTTGCAAGTTTTAGTTCGGTTACGGCTATGGGTTTAGCTCTTGTGTTGTTTTACTTTGTTTTTCGTTTTCCATTCGTGCCACTGTTTTAACTGGCAATTTCTTTCCTTGGTTTCGTGTTTGGCGTGGTTTTTTGGGAAAGTTTCGGTACCCTCCCCTCCCCTGTTGCTCGCTTCCCAAAACTCCCCGCTGTGTTTACTCATGTTACTATACTCATCATCCGCTTCAAACGTCCGGCTTTTTGAACGTTTGCTCCATTTAGGCTTGGTTTTCTGTTTCGTTGTAATGTACAATTACTAACTCTGCTAACTACTGTAACTAGTGCTGTTAATGCTACTATTACCATTCATTCTCTATACTGGCTACTGTGCCGTACCTATAGTAATATCGATTTCTAGGGGGGCGTTAAACCCCCACCACCCTTCTTGAGTTTGTTTTCGTCAACTGTCACCGTCACGTCGACACGTTAACATGTACTACCAATTATTACTCACGCAATGTCATCATCTCCCGCGAGGTTGTTGCTTTCGAACGCTGTGCAGTTAACTCCCCCCCTTCAAAAAGGATGCATCGGTCTGTAGTCCCCTTTCCCGACACTCCCCAAAGGTTGTGAAGACCCTGTCTGCTCCCAACATTCCCAGAGGGTGATCAAGTACTTTGGCTAGTTCTCGTGGTGTTCGCCCCGCGCTGCTACAGTAGCTCAGTCTGGGTCGAGTTTAGCAACCCAAACTCTTACGGAAAAGCAATTCCCACTAACCTGCCCCCACCCCCTTTGTCCCCCCACCCCCTTAAAATACTAACTTCCACGCGGACTCGCGGATGACGCACGTGATCAGCAATCATTGAAAACTGTTTATCTCTTCACCGCCCCTGCACCACCACAACCTTGCCTGTCCTACCCAATGTGGCTTCGTTGCTCTTTTGCTCCAACAAATAAACAAATAAACAAATTAAAAAATATATACAACACACACCCACACACACACACACACTTGCACACTTAAAGGGAGCGAAGCATTCTAGTGCCCTAAGTCTTCCAAACGAGGTACCGCCACGCGCAAATTCCGTACCGCCGTCGCCGTGCACAAACGAAATCCGGTCGCCGCACAGTACCTCGTCGAACCAGGGCAGCGATTCGCTCTCGAGCTCCGAGCTGGCGCTGCACGACTTCGGGCTGCGCAGCAGCAGCCGCCGGGCCCGGCCGAAGGTGTCGAGCGCCGACTCGATACTGGCGATGTTCAAGAACTTTGCCGCGTCGAGCAGCGCGCTCAACACGCTGCCGTCGTCGATCGTCATCTCGCCGTCGTCGACGCCGACCGCCTCCAGCCCGCAGGACGACGTGCCGGGCGATGACGATTCGTCCACCTCGTCGAACCACACGCCGGTCAGCTACTCGAGCGGCGGCACGTCCGACTCGCCCGTCTTCTACCGCCAGAGCACGATCGAGGTGCCGGTGCTGGACGCGCTCAGTGCGCACAAGTCGTCGGTGGTGGTGTCGGCGGCGGCGGCGGCGGCCACCGGCAGCGGCAGCAGCGCCAGCAGCTGCAGCTCGTCCGCCGGCTCGGCCCAGCTGCACCCGCCGACGATCCTGCTCGAGATACCGAGCAACGGCATCAACAACAAGTGTCTGTCGCCGATTCGCGAGATGCCGACGCCGATACCGTCGCCCGCCCTGACGCCGATCATGCCGCGGCCGCAGCGGATGCGCACGCCCCAATCGATCCACGACGAGTCGATGTCGGTGACGTTCAACAGCGGCTACGAGGACTATCACGTAAGTCGATCCACTAGTACACCCACGGTGGCACATGGTTCGTGTATTCAGTCATAGAAAGCCATCACTTTAGCAGTCCATCTGTCCAACCGGGATGCGGCCGGGAGGACTCACTTCCCATGCCCACGATAGATCACATGTTTCCATCCATTTTGTTTCGTTTTGGTGCTTCTGTTTCTTTACTAAACAAACCGTTTCCCGATGTTACAGACACTTTATAAAACCTTATTTTTTAACCCTTTTTGTGTTGTATAATTATAGATTCCGTTCTATGAACCCTAGCATACCTGTGCCCGCCCAACCCCTTCGAACGGGTGGGTTGCTTGGCGCACCGACCATTAACCCGTGCACCCGTGTCCCTTAGGTTCCCTTAGCCGCCGCCCAACCTCGTTTGCGAACTGCTGTGCTCCTCTTACTCACGTTTCACGTTTCTCTGTCTAACCTATCTAACATCGACCCTGCCACACTCGTTGCCAACTCCAAATTCGGTCCCAAATTCCGACAAACCTGATCCTCCCGATCACTCCTGCACTCCAAGACACTTTACACACACAAACTCACACTCACACACTGTGTCGCCAATCCGCTGTTCCAACACGATCTAAACAAACACCGACCACCACCACCACCACCACCATAGCTCTACTAGCATTGATCCTAATCCTCATTGTATTCAGAAGTCCCATCAGCTTTCGATCGAAATACGTCCGCCGCCGCCGGACGAGCCGGAGCGGGGCGACTACTCGTCCTCCTCGCCGCCCGACAGCGACCCGACCGGCGACGGGCCGGCCGGTTTGGGCGTGCCGATCATCGCGATCGACATCCATCCGCCGACGCCGGAGCGCAAGAGCCCGGAGCGGCCGCGCGACCTCATCATACCGCAGCTGGTGATACAGCACCCGAGCCCGACCAAGGAGCGGACGGCCGTAGTAGTGATACCGGGGTCGCCGCCGCCCCAGCGCGCCAACCACACGCTCGACGCGACCATACTGGCGGGCGGTGGGAACAGCCGGCAGCAGCACCAGAAGCGGTAAGTTGGGGGCATGAAGGCAGGGTTCGAGTTTCCCAGCGAGTTTCGGTTGCTGCTGATGCTGAAGGTTTGTGGTTTGTTAGGAGGTCTTTGAAGGTGCCAATATACATATCCAATATACATATCCTTCAGGTGCTTTGGCGGTCTTCAAGAATTATTGGAGATTTATGCATCAGCTTAAGGAATTCAGAATTTTGTAGATGAATCTGGTTTACATAGGGAGTGAGAACTTCAGCCTCGATGATCTTCCAGATCCATTCTAAGATCCGGTGCAAGTTGACAATCCAGTAGGGTTTCAGGATGAGTTTGATGATGCGTTGCGATATTAGTTCCAAAACCGCACGAGGTTCAGGATAAGTTCCAGGGCTGGATCATTTCTAGAACCGATATTGTTTACAAATCCCATACCAGAATCAAGGCAGGTTTGGAATAATGTTAGGGTCAAGGTAGGTTCGGGATCGTGCGTTCAAGCCTCCTTCAAGTTCTCCCGTAGCGAGCACTGACTATTAGGCTGCGTGGTAATTCATAAGTTTCGAATGCCTGTATCAGCCGGCATGACCACATAGGTCGTTACGCCAAATAGAAGAAGAACTAGGACAACTGTCAGGAGCGGCATATATTCTATATAAGTTCTAGAATAGAGATTCCGGAGATGGGCCGGTCTGGTGGTACAGTCGTCAACTCGAACGACTTAACAACATGCCCGTCATGGATTCAAGCCCCGAATAGACCGTGCCCCCATGTGTAGGACTGACTATCCTGCTATGGTAGCAATAAGTCACTGAAAGCCAAGCTCACTTCACTAGTGGGTACAGGCAGGCATTGACCGGCAGTGGTTGTTGTGCAAAAAGAAGAAGAAGAAGAATAGAGATTCGAGATCATTTCCTGGATTATGATGAATTCACGATAGGTTCTAGTGTCGATAGATGTTAGATATCATATCGAGGATCAGATTTTTTATGAAGAAATATGAATAGTAGCAGATCAGTATCAGATTCAGTAGATTCAGTATCATAACTAGATTTCAAATCATTTACAGAATTTACACTTGTAGACTTGCGATGTACAACCAGGATTATCTCCAGGACGAGTTAGGATCAGCTTCAGGTCCGATATGGGTTCAGGATCTAGATCTCCAAGATTAATATGGATTAGGCAACTGTTTCTTTCAAAATTGCATCTAAACGTTAAACGGCAACCCCGGCATCAGTAACGAACCTAAATGAATTAGTTTTAGCAAATCCACCGCATAATCGACGATCGATTCAACGTCTTCACCATAGCCCTCCTTCTCGCGCCGTTCCAGATTTCTGAAGCAGTGGGAAAAACCAACCTCGCTCGATCTCCCGTTCGATCCGCCGATGATCACGATCACCTGCAACAGCAGTGAGGTCGTGTCGGATGCGGAAGCCCCCTCGCCGGCCCATCCACTGATGTCCAAAGGTTCCCGTGCGAACGGTGGGCCCGGTGGGCTCGGCCCACCCGGTAGCTCCGGCGGCATGTGCTACCTGAGCCCGTTCTCGATGTGTATCCGCGGCGATCGCGCTCCGTCCGAAAGCAATCTCAGCTCGTCCGGCTACTCCAGCATGGCCAGCCCCGGTCCGAGCCGGTGCGGTTCGAACAATCCCCTCTTTCCGAACGAATCCGACGACCCTGGGTCAGGTAAGGGGCACTAGGGTGGATGCACCTTGAATCCAAATGTAAACATTAGGTCTCTCTTCCATCGTGATTTGTTGTTGTTGATGTTTCTCCTCCCATGCAGGCCCGCCCGGACCCGGCGGCTATTCCGGCTTTCACGCACTGATCAACAATCGACGACAATCATCTAATGTAAGGAAAAAATCAACCGACAGTGGCAACGGTGCGGGTGGTACGCACGGCGGCCACACCGCCGGCTACGGTCACCATCAGCCGTCCTCGTTTCGGCTGCGCTCCGACTCCGAGACGCTGTCGGACGAGCCGCTGCTCGAGTCGAACGACGAGGGCATCGGGACGGACCATCTGGACGAGAAGATCGAGGAGGGCGAAATCCGGAGCGCCAAGGAGCTGGAGCTGTACCTCGGCAAGGAGCTGATCCAAACCGGGCAGGACATCCTGAGCCAGGAGAGCCTCTCCATGTCGCAGCTGCAGCTGCCCGCCATCGTGATCCAGTCGGACGCGGGCTACGAGAAGCCGTCGCCCGTTTCCTCCCGCTCGGACAGTCCGCTGAGGTAAGGCCTGGGATCGGGATGCCCGGTGCCAAAGCAAATCAATGAAACCCTCGTTCCCTCTTTCCGTTTCTCATCAGCGAACGCAACGCCAGCATGGAGCGCTTTTCGCCCATGTTCTACGGCAAGAAGGACCAGCAGCTGCCGTTCACCGACTCGGACGGCCTGTACGACTTCCCGTCGTCCGATGGCAAGGGCGGCACGGGCAACACGGTGGCCACCGCGCACCGCAAATGCGTCGGCCGCAGAAAGGAGCGCCGGGTGGCCCGCACCGACCGGGCGGCAGCACTGCAGTCCCCGTCCAAGGGGACCACCACCACGGTGCTGCTGGAGATACCGGGCAGTAAGGAGTCCGCGGCCGGTGGCCAGCCGCACGGTCATCAGCACAATGCGGCCGGTGGGAAGTTCGTCGGGACGGTACCCACCACCCGCAAAAGCCCGAAGCGAAGGGTGCATCGGCCGCCGCTCGCCAGCAGCTCCTCGTCCACCGAGTCGCTAACGTCCATGCGGGAGTACGCGATCCGATCGTGCAAAGGTATAAGGGGTTGATAGTAGAAGGGGGGCGGGGCGAGAGAGGTCTGGTGCTGGTGACGCTTTGATGTTTGGTTTCGGGAAGATTCATCTGTACAGA
This sequence comes from Anopheles merus, assembly GCF_017562075.2. Taxonomy (NCBI): domain Eukaryota; kingdom Metazoa; phylum Arthropoda; class Insecta; order Diptera; family Culicidae; genus Anopheles; species Anopheles merus. The sequence goes on along the minus strand of NC_054081.1, from coordinate 7,627,354 downwards.
TACTAGTGTTGGGTTTCATTAATCTTTCGTAGAGTTTCATTCCTATCTTCAGTGATGAGTGATTTGAATATTGAGTCGAATCTTCAAAGATTCATGAATACCTAAAGATTCATGAATCTTCAAAGATTCACGAATCTTCAAAGATTCACGAATCATCAAAGATTAACGAATCTTCAAAGATTCACTAATCTTCAAAGATTCATGAATCTCTAAAAGATCACGAATCTTCAATAATTCATAAATCTTCAAAAAACCATGAATCTCTAAATATTGATGAATCTCTAAATATTCATGAATCTCCAAGGATTCTAATAAATTTATTAAAATTCATACATCTCCAGGGTTTTATGAATCTTTAGAGATGTATGATTTCCAAAATATTGAATTTGTCCAATCCCACCTAAAACTTGCCTGCAGTGGGTTGAAGCCTTGCAAAAACCTTCTCCCTGTAACATAACAAACTATCCCGCTGCATGGTAGTTGCAAAGATGTCTCGAAAGCTTGTATAGGCTGGAATGACCACGTAGGTTGTTTACACCAAGAAGAATAATAATAAAAGGCTTGAGCTTTATGATTTTTTAGAGATTTATGAATCCCTTGCAATTCAGGAATTCCTAGAGACTCGTTAATCTTTCGAGATATAAGAATCTTCTGAGATTCATGAATCTTTCTATGGAATTGAGAGTTTTGGAGATTCAAGAACCATCAACAAATGTATAAAACCCTATGAACTTTTGCAAACGTCAAGATTCATGAATCTTCCAGTCCCAGAATTCAGAATTACTGACTCATCACACCAATGAATCATCCCAGAACCAAACATAGTGGAGCAGGCATCTTGAAGATAGCGGCCTACTTACGATTTTTCTTCCCTTTCCCTTACACGCGCGACCGTCCACAGATCTAACCAGCGTGACGCAACTCTCCGCCGCGAAAGATTCGGCGGAAGGGTGCAATTATGGCGAAGCGAAAGGTGAGGTAGGTACAGTGCAGTCGAGCCCTCCAAAGTAAGCGAGAAAGTGCGAAAGACTCCCCCAAAAACTATGCAATATGGCATTAGGTTTTGCTCCACCGGACCGAGGGGTTCGGTATTGCGTCCGAACCGCCTGGTTTGCTCGGCCCCTCTAGGACTCGCTCGTATTTTCGGAACCTCGTTACATGTACCATCCCCTTTTTCCTCCATGTTAACTTTTACCTAGTGTGTAGTTCCCTGTTCGGCACAGTTCTTGGTTGTTGCGCATCGTCCTGTTTGTGTCGAAAATGTTGTGGTTCACTCTCTTGTGTTAGTCTTCAGCAACGAAACGAAAAAAAAATATCCGGGTCACAACATTTCCCTGCGGGTGCAGTCCCGGCAAGACATAAACATACGCACGGTCTCGCTAAGGGCCCCTGTGGATTCTGGGTCCAGCATATATAACAGTGGGTAGAGTAGTCACGTTAGAGATTTTGGCGTTAGAGCAGCGATTTTACAACCCCCTTCTTCCCATTCCCCTCGTCCTCCTCCTCTCGCTTCCCGTGTACAAAGGGCGTCAAGTCTTCTTACCACTAAGGGACCCCCGACGCCCTAAACCCTGCAAGGGTCCGCGCGCTCAGCTCTGTGACGTTCGCTCCAACTCAAAGTGTTCTACTAGCTGGCGTAGGGCGTTACTTTGCAAGGTGTTAGGATAGGGTTTTCACCTTCGTTTTTCCAACGCGCGCAGCAAAACCCACCCGACGAACCCGGAAGTGCCCGCGAGGCTCCTTCCACCAAATAATAATTGCGTAGTTACTGTTAACAGTCAACCCACACCTACACACACACACACCGTATCCATACTATGAGTTTTGATCTGCATCGCATCATCGCCTCTCTGCCTCACTCTCACACACACTACCCCCACTCCCTCTCTTTGTCTCTCGTTCATCCAGCAGCCATCATTCATCGTAGCAAATGTCACCTCTTAGTACACACCGTTACTGTACAAATCTGGTTACTTTGGTGGATTTCGTTGGTTTGGGCATCGCACCGGCCCACCTGTTTGCCGATTAATTCTCCCTGTTACTCTAGCGCGTTACTCTCTAGTTAGTTTTGCAGCCGTGTGTTGCCGTATTTGTTTCCTGTTTGTTTTGTTTCGTACTCTCGTTGAACGCTTGCAAACTATTCCGTTTCGTTTTCCTCTGCGTGTATTCTTCTTTTTCTTTTCGTTATTGTGTGTGACCGTGCTGTTCCGTTGCGTTTTGACAGTTTTTGCGCGTTTGACACGTTTTAGTGTACATATTATGTAATCTTCTAGTAACGCAGTTTACACAGTTGTTTCTGTTTAGTTTTGGGTTTTGGTTCGTTAGGTAGTCACGTAATGTAACTGTTGTTTTTAAGTAATAGTTTAACAAGTAATCAAATAAAAACCATTGCCGGGTGCCTACATTGCAGGGGTTGGGGCTGCGAAATCCGCCCGGGGTTTTGCAGTGATGTGCTTCGATTTTTTCTTTCCGTTTTTTTTTTGTTTCGATCCGTTTGCCTCTGCACATACGAACACATTAGCTATGTGTGTGTGTGCGCGCGTATTTATATAACCATCTGTCCGTGTATGTAATGGCCGAGCTGTACTTAATCGTACTTTGCGAATTTTGCGTTCTATTTTGCGCGTACTCGTAGCGTACAATAGTTACTACAGTGTTTGTCCACTTGTTACGATTTTGTTAGCCTACTAGAACAGAATATCTTACATATGTCACAGCAAAAAAAAAAACATATACAAGATCCAACTCCAGTAGCGCGCAACGTACACTAGCTCACGTCCACTATCGACGCGACAGATGTTACGCGGATCAAATTCAGTATTGTTTTGCTTTCCCGCCCCTTCCCTTCGCCCACACTATCTGCTTCCCATCGCTCCCGTTCGTGGACCGAACCGTGGCCGACTGCGCAGGAAGCGTCCACCAACCCGATGGTAGCGAAACCACCGGCCCCGGCAGAAGAGATCCGCAAGCCACCGTACAAAATTCGCCGGCTGAAAGCGATCGGCAATCAGATCAGGTGAGCAGTGAAAGGTACCTACCTTTCGAGGAAACGCGTGCTCATTGCCCCTGTCCCCTGTTGCAGGTTTTTGCGTCGCCTGGAGCGGAGCATCCACCGGAAGGAGCAGCCGGCCCAGCCGTCCGACGAGGACCTGATGAGCGAGGGCGGCGGCATGAAGGATTCGCCCAAGATGTCCTCGCCGCTGATCCGCTTCAAGCAGTCGCAGATCGACGAGGAGGACGAGTCGGAGGAGGACGACAGTAAGAGCAGATACTACTCGAACGCGCTGAGCAAGGTAAGGCGGGGTACCGGTAGGGGGCCTTTGGCGAGATTGTGTGTCCACTGCCGTGTGCTGTAGCGTGATAGCATTGCGCGAACCTTCGCCGAGAGAGCGATCTAGTTTTTTTTGTATATACGTGTGTTCATGTATCTCAATGTTAGCTCGCCAGATGGGACGGTGGTGCACTTGCTGGGGAGTTGAATTAGTGGATCCGATTCTTAAATCACGAGAGCCCCATCTTCATGCGCGGTAATGAGTGGCACTTCCACAAAACTTCAATAATCTCAAGATTTAAGATTCGGTTCCAGGAATCATATCGGAACTCATTCGTAGATGCAGTTTTAGTGAGATTGTACAGTACGAGAAGAACCAGAATTCCTGTCCAGGGATTTTAATGTCAACCGTTGCCGTATACCTGTGGCTGTGTATATGTGTGTACAAAGGATAGTGTGTCACTCGGTAGATTGCTACTAGCATCGATTACGATTTTTCTTTGAACGGTTTTTGAACGGAACACTTTCTATTCTTCACTAACCAAATCGCGCGCCCTCCCCAAACGCAGCATTGACAGGATTGAGAGCTATCTGCGCCTACACACACGCACACGGAACGGTGGAACCAATCGGCGACCCAAGGGCATCAAGAGCGTGGCATCACGTGGAGCACAAAACACTGTACCTCTTTCTCCCCCCCCCACACTCCTTCCCTTCTTTTTCTTTTTCTTTTTGCTTCCCGGTTCGTTCCAGCAGCAGCAGCAGCTTCAGCAGCAGCAGCAGCAGCTGCTGCTCCCGGCAGAGCCGAACGCCGTCAACTCGAACGCCCGCCAGCACGGCAAGATTTCGCGGCAGCGGCGCGTCCCAAGCCACGACTGTTACGCAGCCAAGCCATGGTCCGAGGCAGAGTGTAAGCTGCTCGGCGGAGACGTCACCAGTGACTGAGGGATGAAGGGGCAGGCGGAAATGGGGTAGAATTAGCTAGGCCGCATCGAAAACGTACACAAACTAAACCCAGCCCCGCTACTAAGTATTTGTAACGTACCGTAACGTACCGTAACGCAATGTAACGTTTCGTAACGTAGCGTACCGTAACGTAGCGTAACAGAGCGGGCGTGTCAGAGACAAAGACAGTTGAATTTAAATTACTAATAGCAATATAGCGCACGGAAACTACACACTCACTCACACAAGTTCTCTTACGTATACATATAGCAAGAGCAAAACAAAACAATAGAAAACCCACAAAGCAGCATAGGAATACGACGCCACTATGCGTGATAAGGCAGAGCAGAGTGTTACTAAGCCCTTGCAATGCGCAATGGAGAGCAAAAATGAAGAAAAACAACCTGATAGTCACTCACTACTAAAACGCTGCTACGATAAACGATTTTGCAAATGTTTATATGTGTTCAGTTTCCGATCTAAAACATTTTTAAACGCATGTTGCATGTAACGCATATGTTGTGAATATGTATTATATAACGTGTAGAACAGATAGAAATGTGAATTAATATTCAGAAGGAGCAGCGAGCGAGAGAGAAGTAGCTACTTTTAGAAGTAAAACAAAACGAATATTTTTTTGCTACTGATAACACTTACCCCACTGGCTTAGTAATTGTGCCCGACAGCAAGACAGTCTGCACCACCACATAGGCACTCTGAGCGCACGCACACACATACCAACACACCCCTCACACAAACATAATTGCACACATCGTCACACTTAGCAGCAACTGGCAGTAGATAGCACCGTCATAAGCACCAGCACACGCACGCACTGGATAGAGTAGTGTTGAAAATTAGTCAAACCAGCAAGGAAAAGAAGCAAATATAAAAATAGTAATCATAACTACGAATACATCACCGGAACAGAGACTGATTTTCTAACGTAAGTGAAAACAAGCAGCAACCAAAAACAAAACAAAAACGGGCAAACGAGTGCATCTAAAAAAGGGTACTCACAAACACACTTAAACACTCAAACACACACGCACATACACACACGCGCACACTGTTTCATTTAGCTTGCGCTCCATTATCGCCCATCTTAGGTGGGTGTGTGCGTGATTGTACAATATCGATAGAAAGTCACTCGAGCTCGTTGTGTGTGCGTGTGTGTGTGTTTGCTACTATTGCCCCCCCCCCCTTGTTCGGTGCACTTAGGTTCGGTCACAGTGGGTGTGAGTGTGTATGTGTGTGTCGACCATTAGGTGTTGTATTTATTCTCCATCGCTACTTGGATTCTCGATTTAAATGGTGAGCTAATGTTAATAGATGTTTGTAGTACGATCAAATTGTAACATTATTACATCGTCACACTCACAACCCACACACACATACACATCGTGTTTTTATGTCGTTTGTTGCGTCACAGTCGTGGTTCAGGCACAGGTAACAGAAAGAATAGGGATGATTGTTCAGTCCCACACTAAGCCATAAAATAGGTGTAGTCACTCACGCACATATGCTCATCTTACGGATCAATGTCGTTTGCTTTCGTACACCGTACCGTGTAACATTGCCACGCGCATACACACACACACACACACACTCATTCAACCCTCATTAGTCGTAATGCCACGGGGCTGGGAAGGATACTCTGTTTCAACGTGTTTTACCAAATACTACTAGTTCAAATAGAGGGCGCCACCAGCGCCCAGTGTGTCCAGCAGTTGGCGTTGGTGGCAAGGCGAAACCCTTCTTTAAATGTGTATATTTTGTTCCATTTTCGTACCGCAGCAGGTCGTACATGTCGTGTAGGACTAAACTGACTAAACACACTCTCACTCACACAAAACATCCCCACAAACATTAGCCCGCTGGTGTGCATAGTTTTTGTTTGTTTGTTCGAAAGAACAAACAAAAAACTACAAAAAAGACGAAGCAAATATGCAACAAAATCAATACAAATAATGTTAGCTTTAAGTCTACATTGGATCCGGAGGGGGAGGGGAAGGAAAGCGAGAAAGAACTCAGCATACGGGTTGCAAGCGAACTACAAATCCCAATTCAAGATTTGCCTTCCACAAACAACAACCACACTACTCAACAACTAAGTCACTTACACCAAACACTCACACAAACGCACCGCGCGTACATACTACTTACACTTACGCTAGTATTTGTGTGTAAGGTTTGCGTTGAAAGCAAAAACAAAAACCAAAACAAAAACAAGGAAAAAAACCAAAACTGACGACTACGTCCTAAGCTTTCGAGTACTTATAAGTAGCATTTAAACGAAACAAAAACAAAAACAAAACAAAACTCTATTGTTCCGTTAACTGTTGATTGTTTTGATGCGATTTTGATGCGTAACGCCTACTACAAATTTACGAAAACTATTGCGGAAGCGTGCAGGAAGCAACCGGCAACGGAAGTGGCAAATGGAAACAAACATCACTACTACCGTGCGCTCTACACGTCTTACAGAGATTTAAAACTAGGACCAAAAAACGAAACACATGATGTATAATCATACCCTTACTTAAACAAACCGAAACAAAAGAACAAACAAAAAAAAAGCCCAAACGTACGAACGAAACATAAAACAAAAGAGAGAAGAAAAAAAAAACAAAAAAAAAAGATGCCTTCTGTGATAAGATTTAAAACCCGTGGGGGGTAAAGGGGGGCTGGGGTATGATGAAAAGGGCAAGGGGGGTGGTAGAGGTGTTGAAAACAACAACAAAGAGTAAAAATAAGGAAAAAAAAAACAAAACAAAAACACAATGCAACATAAACAAAACCCAAAATCCGTTTTTTTCCGTTTTTTTTCGAATTTTCGTTACGGTTTTCGCATCCGCGTGGCTCGGGCGAAAATTTCGTAAAAGCGCACCAACACATCACATGCACTCACACATGCACACACACACACACAGACACACACCCACAAAGCTCATCTGGGGCACCCTAGCTGGCGGCAGCCCTCACAGCACCGGACAGCCAGGAGTCGCCAAGCCGCCCTCGCCCTCGCCTGCTGGCTGGCCCCATTCCCCCCTGTCCTGTGGTTTTTTGCTCCTCTTCGGGCAAATATTCGAGTATAATGCAACATTTCCGGTTGTGGCACGTGGCACGATTTGAATGGAAGATGTATGTATGTGTTGTGTGTCGTGGGCGGCCCGACGCCGCACACCCCCGCCCAACCCCGGGCGGCGAAGGGCCGGCCGGACAGGTAGATAGCACCATTTTTTTTTTGCACGTGAACATACAAACAAAACAATGCAAAGAAAGAAGCAGAAGCATAAGAAGAAGAAGAAGAAGAAAACACAAGTAATAATGAAAACGTCTCTAACTGTTCATTTTTTTCCAAAACTAATAGCAATAATACAAAAGCAACATTACCAACTAGTGAAGAAACAGGTCGATGGGTGAGAGAGAAAGAGAGAGAGAGAGGAGGGAGAGAAGGAGAGAGAGAAAAGAGAAATAGAGAGAGGGGAGAGAGAGAGAGAGAGAGAGAGAGAGAGCGAAACAGTATCGAAACAAACTCCTACGATACTTACAAATTACTTTACAAGCAATGTATTTCATAAAGCTGGTATTCGGTGTTTTAACGGTTAATTGCAAAAAAAATCACTCTAGGTTAAGCGATGCAACTACAAAGAATAATGGAAGGGTAAAGCATGAAAAGGCAAAAAGGATAAAAAGAGCAACAAAGCGATAAAAGGAAAGAGAAGAAAAAGCAAAAACAAAAACAAAAACGGAACAATAGAGAGAAAAAGTAAAGTGAAGAAAGAACATGAAAAAAAAACACTCACTAACAGCAGCAAAAGGAAGCAGCAGCGCAACAGGCAGAAAAGGAAAGAAGAGGAGAAGATAGAGAGAGATACATAAATTGTTATAGAACGAGGAGAAGAAAAAAAAACTAATTACAATTCCACCGCAAAACTTATTACTTTTAAGGCTAATTGTTTACTATTTAAAGATTACCAATATGTGCACTTTTCTAAGTAAGTTTGTGGGCAACGCGAGAGAAAGAGAGAGAAAGAGAGAAGAGCAACAACACTCTAAATGAAGAAAAAAGAAACGAAGCGAATCTCAACGACCCATGGGCTGGCAGAGCAAAACCAAAAAAAAAAACAACCTAAAGCTGTTAATTACTGACCATGTATATGTTCTTAGACATCTATCGATAATAAAAACTAAAACCCTACCAAAAAAACCCAAAACATCCCAAACAATCTCCACCGCAAAAACGGCAACTAGGGTAACTGTACCAGTTTTCGGCAGGCTAGTGCAGCAGTTTCATAAAAACTGCTCACACATAAACATTTTTCATTATTTTTCATGAAAGTGATATTATTCTGATTGATAAACTATCATTGTATGTTACGCTATTTTTTATTTGCCGTTTCAAAGCCCTTTTTCACAAATATTCGTGAAAATGCAAACATTGATTTTGCTCCTATTTTCGGCAGTTTGTTCCTATTTTCGGCAGGCTGTGTTCCTATTTTCGGCAGCGTGAATACGGGTCAGAAAATGTTTTTATCAATGTAAATACAGTGAACCCTCTCTTATTTGACACCTCTCCAATTTGAAAAACCTCTCTTATTTGAACATTTTGCACAGTCCCTTGATTTCCAGTACATTTTTGTTTCTCTAATTTGGAAAACCTCTGAAATCTGTGTCCCTCTTATTTGACTATGGTGTTGCCATGGTTATTGAAAGATGTATGCTCAAATTAGCGATTCTGTTCGCAGTTTCCTATAGCAACAGTTAAGGCTGCATACTAAATGTTCGGTCTCTTTCTTGTTTGTATGGACCTTTCATTCACTTTCAACCTCTGTAATTTGAAAACCCCTCTTATTCGACAGTCCCATCGCCTCTCAAATAAGAGAGGGTTCACTGTAAGTACAAACAAATGTTTAAAGCAATTTTACCCGGCGCTCTAGCACCAATCGAACACGACATCGAACATGAAAATTGTATGGGATTTGCCATGTTTGTCTTGTCTGTTTGTTTGTGTCTGACCGTGCACCTCCATATGATTATATGGGTTTGTTCGAGTCGGATGTCGTGTTGGATTGGTGCCAGAGCGCAGCCTTACACTTTTACTTTCCTAAGATTGGCGTTAAAAAGCACTTTAATTAGGCAATTTTATGTTGCTTATTTTGGCCCGTTTTGACAGCCATTAAATGTCATGACATTTAAACAAAACAGCCATTGAAGAAAATTGACAGTTTGATGGTTATATCGTACGGCGCGAACTGGCTTACAAATATTTATTTTTCTCTTAAGTTAGCGCATTGTTTGTCGTGAAATTGGTGATATTTGGTACAATAAAGGTCGTATTATGTGTCGACGTACGCATTGTAGTGTTCTGATCAAGTTTAAAAGGAATATTCAGCCAAATCCAAGGTGTGTTATTGTTCCGAGTTTCGGCAGGAGCCCACAACATTGAGCTGTCAAAAATGAACATTTACTGTGTACCTACTTTCGGCAGCATTTAAAATAAAAAATAACTTGTTTCTCGTGATTTTAAAATTCCGAACAAGTTAGAATAAATTAAATAAGCATAAAATCTTTAATATACACCACTTTTTCATTGTTTTACTATTCTGATTCTCTTAATCACCAAACTTGCCCAACTATTGGCTGACAGTAAATCTGCCGAAAAAAGCACAATTTATTTAATATTTTGAAAAATACGTAATGAAATGGTGTGAAACTTCGTATGTGAATAACAAATAAGTACACTCTCGCTACAAATTGTGTTTTGTGAAATTTTGTACCGCATTTGTGCAGAATTTCACGTTTTTAGCTACCCTGCCGAAAATAGGTACGCTGCCGAAAACTGGTACAGCTACCCTATTGGTTGATGTTTGTGTTGGAGTTTGCTTGTTGTTGTTTTTCTTTTTTCCTTCTGTTCCCACAGTGACCCTCGATGATGACAGTGATCCTTCTGCACAGGCAAGCAGTGCAGGAGCGGAAAAAGCGGAAAGAAAAGCTCACCACAAGCTGAAGAAGCCGGACGAAACAAGCGCGCTCGATTGGCGCTGGAAAGAGAAGGAGACACGAACAGTGCGCCCGGCCCGCTCCCTCCACAAACAAACGGCGCGTGCGTGCGTGTGTGTGTGTGCGAGCGCCGAGCTGTCATCGAAACGCTGCAGGCATGCGTCGTGCGGTGCCGCGCGTTTACACCCGCCGATCGAACGCTTGCACCGTTGTTTACCGTGGCGCGAGCAGCACTAAAAACCCTCCACCGGCCACTGTTGCGACCCGTTTCGGGGCGAGCGAGTGTGCGGCAACGATTGACGAACGATCCCGCAGGACGGGGCCACCCCGCACGCACACCATTCCGCGCTACCGTGCCGCCAGGTCAGCACTCGGACGCGGCACAACAAACGCCGCACCGCCGCATGTGACGACGCTGTGTATAGCAGCAGCGAAGCGCCAGCCAGTGGCGACAGCCGAACAGCAGCAGCCTGGTTGGTCGACATCGTGCCCGATTGGTGGCCAATAGGAGAGCGAATCATTGCGCGCATCGGTTTCTATTGGTACTGCCTGCCCACCGTCCGACACGAACGAACACCTTCAGCAGGGGCTGGCGGGGTGGGGAGGGGGGGAAAGAAAAATCCAACGGGGTTTTGCGGCCAAAGGGCACGGCGAGCGGTGTGTGCAAGCGGTGCGAAGAGCTGTGTTGTGGTTTGTGTGTGTTTTTTTTTTTGCTTTGGTGCGTGCTGCTTTTCTTCGCGAGTGATTGTGTGCGCGTCCACTGGTTGTTTCCCGGGCGAGCGGGGGGACGGGGCGGCGGTGCGCCCGCAGTTGTGCCCGACCGACAACAGTGAACAACAAATGGCAAATGTAAACAAGCAGCGCCCAGCCGGGAGTGCTCGGGCAGCAGGGTGAGAGTGGCACGGGCCCGACTCGTCGCGAGGTTCCCTGCTCCCATCCGCCCTTCTGCCAGGGGCCAGGCCAGTGCGGGGAGCGGGTGGTGAGATTGTACGGAGACGCAATCAACTTGTGAGCCAGGACACTTACTTCCGGGGTGGTTTTTTCCGAGCCTCAATCAAACCAGTGGCTAAAAGGTAGCTCCGTTTCTGCCTGTACAAACATACAAACAAACACAAACAAACAAAAACAAACAAAAACACACACACACACACACACACAGGCAGACAGTGATATATTCATTGTTTCTTGTTCGCGTAATTCGCGCCCACCGACAATAATAGCCAGCGAGTTCGGGCGTCCAGCGTGCACGGGTGATCCCCTTCCCCTTCCCCCTCCACCCCTCCTAGCGGGTAAGGAAACGGTTGTGCGGGTGGGGTGGTAGCAGGGTGATGAGATGTGCTGCACCATGCTCGGCGCACGATAGCAGCATTACCACCCAACCACAACAACACGAAGAAGAGGAAGAAGAAGAAGAAGGGGAGGAAGAGGAGGACGATCGTCCTTGCCACCACACACCCACCGCATCAACCGGTGGCCATGGAGACGCCAAAAAAATCGGTGGCCGCTGCGGCCTCGTCGTCGTCCGTTGCCTCCAGTGTAGCGCCACGGGGCAGCAAATCGGGCACGTCGTCGAGCAGCAGCAATAGCAACACTGCAATCGCCACCACCACCACCACCACCACCACCACCACGACAACGACCATCAACAGCGCGCTGGCGGCCGCAGCGACGGCGGCACCGTGCGGCAAGGAGGCCCCGACCGAGGCCCAGCGCAACATCCAGCGGTTCTGGCCGGGCGTGATGCGCGAGGTGCAGCAGATCGAGTACGTCGAGCCGGGCAACCAGCTGCTGCCGCTCGCCCGCATCAAGAAGATCATGAAGCTGGACGAGGAGGTGAAGATGATCTCGTCCGACGCGCCGATGCTGTTCGCGAAAGCGACCGAAATCTTCATCCAGGAGCTGACGCTCCGGGCCTGGCTGCACACCGAGCACAACAAGCGGCGGACGCTGCAGCGGAGCGACATCGCGATGGCGATCACCAAGTACGATCAGTTCGACTTTCTGATCGACATCGTGCCGCGGGACGAGATCAAGGGCAGCTGGAAGGTGTTTGACGGTCCGGCGCAGGATGAGTGTGCAGCCGGTGGTGGCGGCTCGGCTAGCACCGGGGGCGGTGAAGCGGTGGCATCCGCGTCCACCGCCACCGCGAGCGAGGGGGCGGCGGGCGGTACGAACGGGACGGCGGACGACATGCAGTACATCATGCAGCTGGCCCAGCAGCACCGGCTGGTACTGCCCGGCACGGACAAGGGCTCCAGCACCGCCACCACCAACACCACCAGCACCACCAGCACCACCACCTCCCTGACGAACGGGGCGACGACCGTGCTGGACCTCGCGACGGTAATGGCCGGCACGCAGCAGCTGCATCAGCTATCGACGGCGGCGGTGGCAACCAAGCCGGCGAAAGGGGTCGCTGCGGGGACGGAGCAGGAGACGGCGGGCGCCACCCTACTGCCCTCACCAGCCCAGGTAGGTGCTCTCCTGCTGGACCGTGGTGGAGGTGTCCCGCATTTACAAGCTTCCCTTTTATCTCTCTCTCTCTCTCTCTCTCTCTGTCTCTCTTCCAGCCCACGATACAGACCGCGACCGGACAGAGCCTCATCCTGGCGAACGGGGGCACTGGGGCGCCGGGTGGCATTGCGAACGGTGGCGGCCAGCTCGTGCCCGCCAGCCAATCGGTCCAGCTGCTGCAGCACGTCATGACGCCGACGGGCGAAATCACGCAGATACCGGTAGCGCGGCGTTTGATCGCACACCGGCAGCACCAGCCAGCGCTGCAAAATGTCATGAGCATCACGAGAAGTTCGCCAACCAACGAAAACAATGCACAAATCCAGCTTGAAGCTCATTGGTGATACTCAATAAGAGTGCGTCATGACAAGCCTAACACGACATGGGAGTGTTTGAGTCGACCGCGATATTCGGACTGACAAGCTGAGCTTAATGCCGGCACAAGCATACTCATGACTTTTTTTTCTGGCTGTGTCATTGGCACTCTCACCAACACTCATGACAGCAACGAAGCTCAAATCAGATCACGTACACAACTGAGATGATCAGCGGTAAGACTCAAACGGTTGGTGGACCAATCACTTGCTTGATGACATTTTGTTTAGCACCCAACTCTTGATCACTCACTTGGTCATGACATTTTCTTTCGGTGATCATCACGACACGAAAACAAAGTGACTAACCAAGAGCTGGTTGCACAAAATGTCACCAAGCATGTAATGGTCGCACCAACTGTTTGAGTCTCACCTCTGATCATCATAGTACAGCTCGTGACGCTGACAATGATTTTGTTTCAGCCAGAATTTGTCATGACTATGTCAGTGACATTTTGCAGAACTGATCACAGTAAAAAAAAAAGTCATGACACAGTGACTGACCAAGCGTTGGTCGCAAAAATGTCACAAAACATGCATTGTTCACACTAATCGTTTTGAGTATCACCTCTGATTATCACCATTGAGTACGTGACGCTGACACGGATTTTGTTTCAGTCAGATTTTGTGATGACACTCACAGTGACATTTTGCAGCACTGGCACCAGCTGCCACAAGCCCCTATTCACAAAACCATTCTAATCACACACATACTCTCTCTCTCTCTCTCTCTGTATTTGTAGATTTCGATACCACAGAACCAGCTGAACTTTCTGCGCACGGCCGGTCCCGGCGGGGCTCCGAACAGTGGCCAGCCGTTCTTCATCCAGACCGCACCGATGCAGAGCGGGCCCACGATCATACACACCGGCCCGACCAGTGTCTTTCTCAGCGCCAATCAGCTTCAGCAACTGCAACAGCAGCAACAGCAAAACAATCACAATCAACCACAGCAGCAACAGTGCCAACAGCAGCTGCAAAGCAACCATCAACACCAAAGGGACTAAACGCTTTGGCCGCACGGCGATTGTAGATTGTAGATAAAGCGCGAACCGGAAGCGTTAACTGTAGTGATGGGTAAAGTTGGCAAAGATGCGCAGTCGGCTCCGACCCGAGTCCGCCCAGCATTATCCGGAGTCGTCTGGAGGCGACTACAGCCGACTCCGGACGGTTCCGAATGACTCCGGACGACTCCGATGATTCCAACTCTGAGTGGAAGTAGTTTTTCGGATTTTGCCGGAGTCGAAGTCGGATCGGAGTCGTGGGTGCGCTCCAAAGAGCACATCAATAGTTAACTTTGAAGCGTCCCGAACACCGTTAGTAGTACTTTAAGTTTGTGAATCCCCTTTTTACAGAGGACGACAGAGAAGGAGAGAGAGAGAGAGTAGCAGAAGTACATTTGTGCATAAAACGGCTCAGCTGAGGGGTTGTTTTGTAGAAAAGATTATCCCCTTTTTTGGTTTCAGTTGAGCTGATTTTAACTTGATTGTGACATGAAATTGTTCCCCACACACACACACAAACCCAGGAGTAGGGAAGGATTTGTTGCCTACGTACGACCGTTCACCGTACGCTGGGGTAGTATTGTGTCCCTTTGAGCGGAAGCCGGATTGATTGAACAGTTTGTGCGTAAAAACTGCGTCACTTAGAAGGGCCGCGTGTGTGTGTGGCCCTGGTGCAGGCCAGTAGCTAGTAGTATACTGTCATTCCGTCGTCTCAGACACACACACACACAGACACAATTTTGAACTAAAAACAAAAAAACGAAAATAGTGTACAGCACAGTATAATCCGGTCGTGCAGAATCGTGATATTGCATTGGTATCTGTTTGGTACAGGGAAAACACAACTAGTAAACCACACACACAGTGTATTGTGACTGTGTGTATGTGTGTTTTTTTTTGTTTTCTATCTCAAAGCTAGGACAAAGTAAAACAGTTACACAAACACAGAAAAAATCACTGTAAGGAATTTAGGTATGCACTCCAGACGAGTCCCAGGCGTCTCAGAATTTTGGAACTCTATTTTCTATCATTTTTATTTAATTCTTTTTTTTGTGCACTTTTAAACCCATTACGAATGCATTGAAATAGAAGTTTAGCCCCAGACGTTGGCCGCCACCAGACACCAGGTTTCAGCCTCTATCCCTCCCGCAACCACCCCCAATTTCCGTGGCGATCTCTTTTGCGCCCAAGCGTCGTGTTCATGTTTGGCGGGCTTTTTTTTTTGTCGTGTAAGCGTATGTTTGTATTATTTATATAGCAAAAGGTCCGCTACCAGCGGAAGCGGAGCGCGTGACGGATGGGGACGTTTAGTGTTAGTTTTAAGTCTTTTTTTTATAATATTCAACATACTACTACTGCTGCTGAAACTGTAAATATGGCCGTGGTGAAGATATATACAAGAGAGAGAGAAAAAAATTATAATAATGCAAGCTCAACCTACCTGTACAGAGCAGAGCAGAGAGCGGCCGTTGCGTTGCGGAGGAGCCGCAAAAAGGACGAAACGAATCGGAGCACAGGCACACGCAACAAGGCAGTGGACTTTTTGTTTCTCTCACAGAGAAGAGATTTTTAATTCACAAAAAATCACTTGAATGCCATGCAAACATCTCGTTACTGTTCCGTTAAGACCCGTCCCGGCCATATAAAACTACTCCGCGTGTAAGTGTTCGATTATCATAGCAGTCGAGTTACCGATTCAAAATAGCAGCCGTTGCAGTTTTAAGCCGGTGGTGCTTGTTTGAGGTTGAGCTGATTAGGTTTGAAAAAAAAAAACGAAAAGAAATGAAAAGTGTGTGTCCCAAAATGGTTCATACCTTACAGCCTACACTGGCCTACATGAACTACAGACATGAACAGAGTGAAAAGTTTGTTTTTCCTCGTACTGCTACCTCGTTGCGTGTCCCGGTTTCGCGTCCGTTTTGCGACAAAGTACAGTTTAGTTTTAGCATTTTCCCTAAACATTTCCTTTTAATGTGAATATTACACGTACTAAAAAAAGAAAGATGAATAAAATTCCCTATGTGAGCGATGAAATTATGCAAAGTGTGTATTTAAAACAACAACAAAAAAATCAATCGCTACAACAAATATGGTTTTACCAGTCTCATCACATTATGTTGATAAACCGCCACAGCAGTTTAAGGGAAAGCGTCGTTTTTGTGGAGCAGTTGGATCTTCGTTTTCAAGAGAACTGCGCGATGTGTTATGAATGTGGAGTGATTAGCCACGTGTGTTCAAATTATTTGTAGGAGATCGTTATTAATACGCAATAACTTACATTATGACAAACTATTCGCTGTGTCCTATTCCTATCCGTTCTGTACCTGCAATTCTACTGTTTCTTCTCATTATTATCATTTTCTGACGTATTTAAGCATGAAGAGATGTTTAACTGCCTTTAGAGACTCTAGACTCTGGTGGTTAGAATTTAACGAGAGTAATTAAAGAAGGGTCTGAGGAGTATAGATTACGAGCTAGAACGGACTGGCTTGTATACTGTTTAAATGTGTACGTTGAAATATGAGGAACAAGTATTTAAGAAGCAAATTATTATTATCCCGGCCTTGATGGCGGACGCCTCCACGCCATCCTGCCACCTCAATTTGGTGGCACTACCACGAGAGGAGGCGTCCTCGTGGAGGGCCTAAAAAGACTTCGCGGGAGCCTGGCGAGCTTGATCTGCTACACGACGTAGGGAACAGAAAAGGGAACTACAGGGAAAAGAATCCTTCTGAGCATCTTCCTCTTGAATGTGGCCAGGAGGGTTTCATCAGATTTGGACCGAGTCCATGTCTCAGAGTTAGTACCGGTACGACATAGGTGCTATACAGTCCCAGCTTCGTCCGTCGCAACAGGTTCTGATTCTGAGGTGGACTGATTTCTAAGGATGTAGTCCTCCGGTCATTGTTGGCAGCCAGAATCCTAGCGCGCAACTCAGCTACTATTGTCGTTGCTGACCTTGGACCCACGATAGGTGAATTCTGGGACGATTTCAACAGTGCGCTCACCTATCTGTACGTAACACCTACGTAAGTTTGGAATTGTTGTTGGTAGAGTCGCTGATGTTGGCACCATCAATTTGGTCTTTGCTTCGTTTATCTGCAAGCCGAGGCTCTCTGCCGCCTGTTCAATCCCCTGATACGCTTCTGCTATATAAGAGAGCCGCAGACCAATGATGTCTATACCATCAGCGTATGCCAGGATCTGGGTTGACTTGTCGAGGATAGTTCCCGAAGTCCCGGATGGCCCTCTCTAGTGCCAAGTTGAATAGGAGACAGGCAAGTACGTCTCCCTGGCGCTGACCTTTGGTGGTAGCAAAAGGCCCTGAGAGTCCCATCCATCTGCCTTCACCTGGCGAGTGACGTTGGTCATAGTCATTCTAACTAGCCTTATCAGTATGGCTGGAATTCCAAAATAGCTTATAGCGTCGTATAGTTTTACCCTGGCTGAAGTCGTTCATGAGATGGTATGTGTTGTATCTGTATTCAACCATTTTTTCCGAGACCTTCCGCATGGTGAAGATCTCACCTGTGGTTGATTCTCCGTTTCGTGCGGGACAAGACGACCCTGAAGGATCAGGGAGAATATTTTATAGACGGTATTCAACACTGTAATACACCTGTAGTTTTTGCACTCCAACCTATCTTCCTTCTACTATACGGGGTAGATGATACCGAGATTCCAATCACAGGCATCGATTCGCTATCCCACACCTCAGTAACAATTTGATGAATCTCGTTTTCTAGTCGTGCACCTCCATTCTTGACCAGTTCGGCTGCAATTCCGTCGGTTCCGGGGGTTTTCAGCCGACGGATAACTTTTTGGGTTTTGTCGATGCTAGATGCTAGGAGCCTCTAGTTGTTCGTTAACCTGGAGTTAACCGTTGAGTAATTCATCAAAGCACTGAGCCCACCGCAATAGGACCTCTGGCTAGTTACTGACCAAATCTCCATCCAAGTTGCGACAGCAGGTTACCATTTTCCACTCAAGATTACAAATATTCCGACCGAGCGGTAATCAATTAATCCATTATTTGAACATTACTCACAAATTTTTAAAAATATCTATCCAAATCTAATTCGAAACTGTCTTCCCTTTTCGGACAGATGCTTTGCTGAACGCTCCAGCGGAGTTCAGTCATAACCATCAGAAACAATGTTGGTTTATTGTTTCTCCATGTATATGTATTTCTTTATTTTCGTTTCGTTCTTCGCCACTAAATTAAGCACCGAAATGAGACGAAGGTAGCGGAAGGAAAAGTACGGTACAATGTGTGTTTGTGTGTATGTATCTATGTGTGTTTTTTGCATGCTGTTATGGTTCGCAAACTACTATATTATGGGTAACTGATAGAGCATGGGCCTTTGTCTGCATACGCATCTGCATCGCCTTCAACAAAAACACGTGGAATGATAATTAGACCGACAGACAGACAGACGGGCAACCGAATGTAAAACAAATTAAAACAAAAAAACCTACACCTCAACCCCGCCGCCATCCGCTAAGTTCCTACCCACCAACCTCATCATCAGCGTTCTGGTTTCAGAACGCCTTTTTGTGCACGCGAAAAACTGCATTAAAATGTGTTCTTCTGTGAAGTTAAAATAAAAATGGGAGAAGGATGAAAGTTCACTAAAACGAAAAGAAAGAACTGGTTTCCTGCACCCGTGTTTACTAGATTAGCTTTACAAACACCTATTATCGCGAGAGAACAAAAGTAAATATATGTACCTATCAAATAGCGTAACGAGTTCACTGTACGATGGAAAACAGAGGGGGCACAGAGGGAGGGAAGTGAAAATAAAAACTCCCTTCTGCTTTGTTAAAAAAAAAGAAAAGAAAAAATCGCGCACGCTACTCGCTAAACGTTGCGTTTAAAGAAAAAATAGAGCCGAGAGCAGTCCGGCTCCACTTGCCGAAGGGAAGAAAGCGAAGTAAAAAACAAAACACGCACACACAACAAATCGGCGCTTACGAGCCGAACTGGTCCTGCGTGCCCTCGATCGGCCCGAACTCGTACGCCCCGTGGCCGTCGAACTTGAGGTAGTAGTCGTGGTGCGTCCAGAGCGACTTCCGGTGCGACACGGTGAAGAGCGTGATGCCGACCGCCCGGCAGTACTGGTACATGCTGCCCTCGACGTCCACCGACACCGCCGACGTGCACTCGTCCAGGATCGCGAACTGCGGGTTGTGGTAGAACAGGCGGGCCATCGCGATCCGCTGCTTCTCGCCGCCGGACAGCACGTCGATCCAGTCCTCGATCGCGTCCAGGCCCTTCTCCCGCACCTGCAGGTAGGTGAGCTGCACCAGGTCGAGGTACTTGAGCAGGTCCGCGTCGGTTTTGCCGCGCCGCTTCATCTCCTGGTGCGTGTGCGGATAGATAATCTGTCGAACAAGAGGGGGAGGATAGATTAAGCTCAAAACGTACGGGAGCGGGCACACCAACACCTCACCTGATCGCGCAGCGAGCCGAGCGTCATGTACGGGCGCTGGGGGATGTAGAACAGCTTGCCGGCGGGCGGTTTCGTCACCTTGCCGCCCCACGTCGGCCACAGCTCGCCGAGGATGCGGAACAGGCTGCTCTTGCCGCACCCGTTCGGGCCGCACACGAGCACGTTCATGCCGGACTTTACCTCGAACGTGAGGTCCTTCACCAGCACGTCGCCGTTCGGCGTCACCAGCGGCACGTGCTCGAACTTGATCAGATTGTCCTGGAACTTGAGCAGGCCCCGGCCCGGGCCGATGTCGCCCGCGTCCGCGATCGCCGAGTTGTTCACCATCGTGCGCTCGTACCGGCCCGAGTTGAGGTCCTTCAGCACGACCGTCAGCTCGGTCATGCGGGCGGTGAACCCGGCCAGCCGGGACATCTCCCGGCCGGCCAGCACCAGCCGCCCGATCGCCTCCGCCAGCTTCACCAGCATGCGGCCGAACGTGTAGTAGCGCTGGAGAGAGAGAGAAAGAGAAATTGTCAAACTAAAGAAAGAAATAGGTGCCGGGGTGTGACTTACGCTCAACCGTTCGCTCTGCTGGCTGCCGGTCAGCAGCGGATGGTTCTTCTCGAAGAACGGCAGCGACACGGCGTAGAATCCAACGACCGTTGCAATGTCTTTTAAAAAAGTAAAAGTAAAAAAAAAGCACAATTAATGCAAAACTTCAGCACAAAACAGACCGAAACGGGGTCCTCTTACACTTCGCCACCATGTTGTCCACGATGCCCATGCCGACGCGGAACTCGAGGAACTTGCGCAGGTGGCCGACGAGCTTGTTGAAGCTGGCCAGTATCGTCAGCTTCTCCCGATTGTTGCCCTTGTAGAACGCGATCTCCTCCGAGTTGGTGATCAGCCGGCTGTTCACGTACCGGAACTCGCCCTCCAGCTTCTGCTCCAGCACGGTCAGCCGGCCGGTCGGCTTGCGCAGGTTGGTGAGAAACACGCCGGAGAAGAACAGATACAGCAGCAGGATGCCGGGCGTCGTGCCGCCCAGGTTGGTCGTCAGCCGGTACACGTAGATGACGATGTCGAGCAGCGGCTTGCAGATGTTCGAGTACAGGTCGGTAACGCTCTCGCAGAACTTGTCAATGTCGGTCGTCAGCAGCTGGTCCGCGTTCGCTATCCGGTTGTCCAGGTTGGACATTTTGTAGTAGGTGAAGCCTCTGGAAAAGGTGGACACAGAAAAGAACGAAAGGTCAATTGTTTATTAACGGCACTGCACACTCCCTTCCTCCCGGTTGCGTACGCACTTCAGGTACTCGTTGTATAGGTATTGCGACAGGTTGGTGCGGAAGCGTAGCTTCAGCTCGCCTATGCTCCATTTCAGCACGTTGTTAACCACGGCAATCTGTGGAGGAAGAAAGAGTAAAATCTGTCAAAGTCTGTGCGTAACTAGATCATTAAATCTATTTGGTACAATTCAACTTCGCTTCTACATTCTTTTTTAAGACTTTTTTCGCAGTACGTAGGGTTTTCGTAACCTAACAGAAATAGTTTAATTGCCACTGATAATGTATCTCTACACATACAACACTGAATATTGTAGTATTAAGGCAATCGTATGGAATATAAATGTGCCTTTGCTTGAGTTGTCCCTTGCACAACACACCTGTCCTACGGCTTGGAGATTATCATGGATGATTCCAATCATAAACAGAAGGATAAAACTCGGATAGAAAACTATCGTACCATAACTTCAACCTGCGCTTGTTCCAAAGTATTCGAAACGAGTGATGCACAAAATCGCTTAAGAACTGCTGACTACGTGCTATTGGTGCTAAACAACAATGTATTATTTCCTATAAAAGGTCTGACCAAAATCGGACATGTCATGCCCGACTTTGCAACTGGATTACTAATTCTGGAGCCATCTATACCGACCGCAAAAGCTGCTTCTTTGCTAGTGTCAACATTAAAGGCTAGGCTTAAGCGGATTAGCGCATATGCATCAGTTATTTGCTCTCTGGAGCGCACCCAAGACTCCGATCTTACTCCGACTGTTGTTAGTCCGATTCCGACTCCGTCAAATTGAGAACCACTAGTTCCGCCCGGAGTCGGAGTCGTCTGAAGCCGTAGTCGTCTGGATCGGAGTCGTCCGGAGTTGTCCAGAGTCGGTCGGAGTTGCAGTCGTCCGGAATCGTTTAAAGTCGGAGTCGTCTGGAGTCATCCAGAGTCATCCGAAGAGCGTCCGGAGTTGCCCGGAGGCGTAGTCTTCCGGAACCGATCGGAGTCAGATTTGTCCAGAGTTGAGAATTACAGGCTTTTTGGGAGGCTTTCCTGATGTAGGCTGGATAATGTTTGTTTGTTTAAAATTGTATCTCCGCACTCTGACTACTTGACTTTGCAAGCCATCTGTGATAATTGACCTTTCTTACAAGTTGTCAGGTGCAAATATTTCAACGTGTTGCAATGAGGATTACGGGACTTGGGGATTATCTTGGGCAGCAAATTAAGTGTCAATCTCCATTACAAAAACACTATTAGCAAAGGTTTAAAGCTGCTAGGATGCATCTGTAGGCTCGCCGAAGATTTTAATGATCCAACTTGCCTGAAGACTCTGTGTGGGTATGTTCAGGTTTCATTCAATATTTGACTCAAACTATGTGTTATGGAATGTTTTATGCTACCTAGACTATAAAACTTGCTGTTTACTGTTAGGACTAAAATCACTTAGTCAAAAGAAGTGTAAAGTTGCTCATTGTGTGTTTGGTTCACCAGCTATTAGTCGGAGAATTTGATGCTCCTAATTTCCTATCTATCTGGAATATCTGGATCTGGACAACTGGAGCTCTAAGGGACGCACAGTAGGTATATCTACAGTTTCAAAAATCCTTTTTCAATGAAGCCTTATCCTGTTTGATTCCAATTTTTCGACATTAAACTTCAAAACCAAACTAAAAGAAGTAGTATTCGATGAATAGTATATGTATAAAGCTTAAGTTAGCGTTAAAGCAGTCAATATGATCATCCATTCATCAGATAACATATCCCCAAACAAATAACAAATATCATGAAATTATTGTAGACTGACTTGTCAATAGGTGATGGCTGACGATCGTATTGATAATACGATGTATTGAGCTTGTTTGAACTGAATAGCTCCTAATGATAGTTTGTGATGCAGCCAAACTTATGCACTTTGCTTGTGTGCATAGATTTCAAGATTAATGCATTCCAAAAAAAGAACTTTTACGCCATGATTATACCTATTTGAAAGAGATAAACCAATGATCAGTGTAATGGATAATAATGAGATTTTTTCCATTCTTCTGACAATGTGACTGCTTCGTTTGTTCAATGAAAGTGTTCACAAGATACCGAAGTTTGCAATTTGGATTGGCTTTGCTTGATTTCCGTTCAACTCATGCTCGTATCTTATCCTGCACGTTCAAAATATGCTTATCAGTATCTGTAACGAAGTGCCTGAGAAAGTCTGTAATCTCTGGGACAAGTGGGGGAAATTAATCATTTCGTTGAAGTCATCACAGGTGTTGCATAAACTGTTTCCTGACTGTCTACCGAGCTTTAACTACTTAGTAAGTAAAAATGACGAAAATTTTAGATAATGTACTATTCTAAGGGCGCCCGAAATGCTCTCGAAGTATCAATATACTCTCTGTCTACAGTAGTAGACTATATAAAATACACCGATAGAAAACGAATCTAATTGTATACCTTTAATCTGTCGCACCTATCGATCGCTCTTATCTAAACTATCAGTTGTATCAGTTGCGTTGCATTGAAAAACTACCGAACATTTATTCCACAGCCAAAAAAATCAATTGACTCGAGTTAACCCGTTTGCGAGCGATAACCAACTATGACACAGCAGCATACCATACCGGGACCAATGCGAATTTAGCGATTAGATTCGTAAGACACGAATGAAAAAAAAAGCAAAATAGCATAGCGCTCTCTACACATACAAACTCGTTAGACATGACGCGATACCAACACCTCCCACCACTCCGCTCAATCGCTGCTAAACCCTTCAGCTGTATCTATCTCGCTCGCTCTCTCTTTCGCTCTGTTTATGAAGCACTTCTCCCTGCTGCTAGACGACGACGACGACACTTACCGCGGGCAGCGCGGACAGGTACTTGACCAGCGCGGTCCGGAACTGCTTCTTGTTCATCGTGATGATTGTGCTCTCGATCGCGGTCGCATTCTGTATCATCCAGATGTCGCTGACCGAGCGGGCAATCAGCGACAGTGCAATCACGACCAGCAAACCGTTCTCGACGCTCCATTTCTTCGGTATAATGATGCCTGCGAAAGGAAGGGATGGAAGGGAATGGAAGCGAAAAATTAGAGCAATGCACGTACGCACGACACCGCTTAATTTGTGCAATTTGTTGTATAGTGGCCCCGGTTCCTAGCTGGCTGGCCCTCGCTAAGGCGATACGTGTTCGGTGCGCTGGACCGACCGTATGACCTTGTGCGGTACCGGCCCAAGGTTAGCAAGCCATCGATGCGTATTGAAGCCCGCCGATTGCATCGCGATCGTGCATTATATATCCAATTTATATTTGTTCAGCTTTACTGGATCTTCTTTTTTTGTATATACACTCCTTAATTGATTTTCAACGGCCATTTTTTGAATTTTGAATGTTAATTTCACATCCTCACAAACGGTGGCCGGTGGTCAGAAAAAAGCACATCTCATCGTCTCGAGCGCGTGAAACAAAAACAAAATCTAACCACACAAACAAAAATGACAATCATTCTATGCTTTGCCGAAGCATTTGCGTCAATCGCGCCCTTCCCCACCCTTCTTTGGGGTTGTAGAGTTGGAGAGGCATTCCGCGCTAAAGCGCTCGCTTAGATAAATAATGATTTTTCAAGATCATATACGAAACGGAAGAGTGTCTGTACCCTTGTCCAAAAGAGGGGGGAGGCATAAGGTACATGCCAAACATTCTTCCCAGTGCTGCAAAATGTCATGAGCATCACTAGATATTCACCAAAGAAAACAATGAACAAATCCATGGTAGCTTGAGGCTCATTGCTGATACTCAATGAACGTGCGTCATGACAAACCGAACACGACATGCAAGTTGAGCTCAAGGTCGTCGCAAGCATAATCATGCATATTTTTTTTTCTGGCAGTGAATAGTTCTGCCAAATGTCATTGTTACACTCACCAACATTGGTGAGATAATCAGAGGTAAGGCTCCAACATTTGGTGGACCAATCACTTGCTTGATGACATTTTGTTTAGCACCCAACTCTTGGTCACTCACTTGGTCATGACATTTTTTTTTTTTTAGGTGATCATCATGACACGAAAACAAAGTGACTAACCAAGAGCTGGTTGCACAAAATGTTACCAAGCATGTGATGGTCGCACCAACTGTTTGAGTCTCACCTCTGATCGTCATAGTACAGCTCGTGACGCTGACAATGATTTTGTTTCAGCCGGAATTGGTCATGACTATGTCAGTGACATTTTGCAGAACTGATCACAGTAAAAAAAAAAGTCATGACATAGTGACTGACCTAGCGATGGTCGCAAAAATGTCACGAAGCATGCATTAGTCACACCAATCGTTTTGAGTATCACCTCTGATTATCACCATTGAATACGTGACGCTGGTATGGATTTTGTTTCAGTCAGATGTTGTCATTGACAGTGACATTTGGCAGCACTGATTCTTCCAGTATCTTCAAGACACAACTTTACATTCCAACCCCTTCCCACTGGTTTGCACACACACACACCTGGCCATGCTGCTTTCAAATGCAAATGGTTGCATGCAGCGGTGGGCGGTGGTGGTGGTGGTGGCTGATGGTGAGAAGGTTGACCTGGACGACTCGCAACCGTTCCATTCCGGAATCATTAATTAATCCCTTTTTCAAACACACACACACACACACACACACACACACACACACGCACACCAGCGTGGATTGGCTGTGCATTATTCATTTGCGGTTCGGAGTGCTCGCACTATCGCACCCACCCGGCCGCGCTCCGTATCAAATCGATACGGATACGGCGGCGCTTGGGTGCTGCTGCTCCACCGAAGGGTTCAAAGTTTCGTGTCCCCACCGCACACAGTCGCTGACCGCACGCACTCTGCCATCGCGTGGACTTTGCCAACCCCCCCCCCCCCCCCACCCACCGGTTTAATCTAACCGCCGTTACTCAACCGTGCCTTATCAAGCTTGGGGCGAAATTGGCAACAACAACAACAACAAAATCATCATCATCACCGGGCAGGTGTGCGTGTGTGTGTGTGTGCCTTTCCCCGCCTGTTTAAGCCCTTAACAGCGGCTGCGGCGTGCCCAGTGCTGCAATTGCCCAAAACCGGACGGCCGGTTGGGGGGAGTCGTTGGGGCCCTTACCTAACAGCGTGCGCAGCTGGTTGAAGAAAACGGCATTGACGTGGGCCTTCGGGCTGCGCTTTTCCTTCTTGTCGCTGATTAAATATTGTATCTCGTCCTCCGGTCGCTGTTTGCTGCAGTGAAAAAGAGAAAGAGAGAGAGAGAGGGAGAAAACACGCATCAGCGAGAGTGGTCACACCCCGGCCTACCCACACTAAAGGGCAAGGGCGACCGCGTCGAACCGGATACCTTGAACTTGTCCGGGGAATGGAGAGCGAGGGGGGAGGGGAAACCGGTCCCGTGCTTACCGATTCTTGTGGATCTGCTTGCCGTACAGTATGATGCAGGCGGCCGCCGTACATCCGGCCACACCGACCACGGCATTCTGGTTGCCGAGCAGCTTGCTCAGGTTCGGTGCCATGGTGCTTCCCGCTTACTACAACGCTGCACGCCCGTCACACAGTTGATCGTGGTGTGGAGTGCCCCCGGGGTGGGAAGAAGCGATTTCCGGTCGCTGTCAGCGGACCGGGACCAGGGCAGGTTGATCGGTGGCTTCACTCCCACGGTGGACCAATTGACGCACACACACACACACACACACAGACACAGACACAGTTGCGCAGACAGTATCGTGACCCCTTATCGTGTGTCACACCCAGCTGTCAGAGAGAAGGAGGCCCCGCGTTACGACGACGACGAAGGCGACAGGGAGGATGACGAGCTGCGAATGGGTCGCGAACGGTCCGTAACCAAGTCCAGCCCTGCTCTGTCTAGCAGGCGCCCGCTGATTACCTGTGCCCCGCAACCGATGGGATGTTGTCCACACACAGACACCCCCACACACGCACACACACACACACACAAGCACGCGGCGCGCGATTCTCTAGTCCACCAACACCTACAAAAATAGACCAATAGAAAGAAGAGCAATCGGTGTGTGTTTGTGAGGCGAGCGCGAGCGAGACAGGGAGTGTGTCGGTGGTGAAATAGATGGGTGAGAGATGTTTTCTTTGTTGTTTTTTTTTTTTAGGCTGGGAAGGCTGTCATCCTGATGTAGCTCACCAAACACCCTGCCTACTGCACGTCCCCGGGACGGCATGAAAAGCAAACTCACCTGATTGTTACCCGCGAAGAGGCGAAGGGCCGAACCTGCTACACCCGCCCAGCGAGAGGCAATGGGCAAATCGGGGGCACGGGGGCAAACAACAACCAAACACACACACACACACACGCACGTCACTTTCGCCAGCGGAGTGGAAAAAAACTTTCCCGTTATTGTGTTGACGTTCGGCTGCTTGGCGAAACTGAACTCGAACTCGAACTCCCAAGCATTAGTTCCCACCTTCTCCCTCCCTCCTGCTTTACCTGGCTCTTGTGGGGCTTTTCACGCCGTTTCACTCTCGCCAACACGTACACAACAATAGCGAATTCAGAGTGTGTATGTGCGTGTGTGTGTGTGTGTGTGTCAGCTGTCAGACGAGTTCGGTTGATTATTCGGTTTCGGCATTGTTTTCGTGCTGAGAAACTTGTCGCAGGGAGTCCGGGGCACTGTTGATCCCATATGGGACTGTGGGGGAACTTTTTTCTGCTTCGTTTTCGTTTACAATTGGGTGGAAACTGTTTTCGACTCGAGTGAGTTTCACAGTTTGTGTGTGTTTTATTTTTCCAACCATTATGAAGAGCAACATAAAACTACATTATTGGATTATTTTTTACTATTTGTTAGGGGGGGGGAGCATTTGTGGACAAACAATTGCAAAATTTTATATTTTTGCATTAGCACTTACTGTACGGTCTGTTCCCGAGTTACGCGTTTCTCGACTAAAGAGGTTTCGGAGATGCATAGCTTTCAAAATTTTGACAGTTTACGTGTCACATCGGTATAATTGGTTACGCGGTTTGTTCGCTCCAGAGTCCTCCACGTAACTCGACTATACGCGAAAGTGTAATGATAACCCTACCAGCATTAAACGGCTTTGAAGGCATTCAGAAGGCATTTAAGGCCTTAGTCGCCTTAGAAGGCGAATAAAGATTTCAACCGAAACTTTCACGGCTGAAACGGGATCTCTTCGAAATCTTTCAACTTTTGATTCAACGAGAACAGATAACTTGCCGCCATCTTAGCTTGTTAATATACTGGTTTTGCACCCTCACTAATGTAACTGCCAACTAGAGTAGTGACAACGCTTTTAGTTCCGTACAGAGAAAGCGTGTGTTCAAATCCTAATTTTTATTATATTTTTTCTGTGTTTATTTCTTTTTAAATTAATATTTTCTTGCTATAATTAGAACAAATCAAATTTATGTGAAGCGAAATTTTAAAAACACCTTTTTAAAAAACATAATAATGACTATGTTTACCCTTCATAATCAGGATGGGAGAAAAATGTATCTCATTTCTCCTTTTACTAGAGTTATCGAAATAAGTTTGATATATTAATACCTTTCAACGGGTTGGTCTTTAACAACCGAATAATGCAGACCATATTTAATAAAGTGAAATAGCTCAGAGCTTAACGCAAGAGAACATAACACGTAAATCGTGCTATCGAATCTCACGCACATATCTGGGAACACTACAACAGCGCAGTGCCGAAGACGCTTGTAAGGTTTTCTTTTGACAGTTGCAATTTCAAATTTCAAATCAAAAGCGAAATTTTTCAATGACATATTTCAAAGGCATTTAATTACTGCTAAATGCACTGCTGATCGCCTTCAATTCGCCGGCGATTATAAGGCGATTAGAAGGCATTTAACGGAAATTTGCGGGTAGGGAAGTTGTTTAACAAAAAAAGCTCATTCAGTAGGATACCTTTTATGCAGCTGTCCGTGTATCCGTGTTGTTAAGAAATGACACTTCAATACAAAGGTGACATTGTGTGCTGAGGATAATATTTAAAAAAGCCGTTATCAGAACATACGGTTAATTAAAAAATTGCTAAAACTCATGTCGAATTCAAATATTTTCATCAAACAAACATGAAGTTCATTGAAACTATGCTGGTTTTACCAAAACATAATGTAATTAAAATAAAACCTTAAAGATTTTGCGATAAAAATCTTACTAGGACCCCCACTATCCGTATTAGTGTATAATTCGTGCGAGATCGATTCCCGATGAGCCCGAATAAACGGTGTACCACTGTACATAATTATGTATTCTTTAAAAAGTTAAATGACTGCATTCTCAACATTTTTCAAGTAATACTATTCAGTAAGAATTTTTTCTTTCGTACTTTTCAGCATTTTTTTTTTGAAAAAAATATTTTGTAACATAGTACTAGGAAAATAATTACCATTTAGTATTTTTTTGTTCTTTAGCACAACAACCATTGACGGTCAAGGCCTGCCTGTACCCACTAGGGAGCTCGGCTTTCTGTGACTTATTTATTATCATAGAAGGATAGTCTGTCCTACGCATGGGAGCACGTTCTGTTCGGGGATTGAACCGATGACGGGCATGTAGTTAAGTCGTACGAAATGACGACTGTACCACCAGACTGGCCCGACACTGTTAAATTTCGTGAACCGCGGATCTCCTTGTGCGTGTACATCGAGAAACGCATCCCAAGTGCCACAAATCCACTAAACGACCACTAAACGGCTTCTAAACGACTCAAGTTCTCTACCTAAACGGAATATAGGAAGACTTCGTTTAGCAGACGCCAAACGACTCATGCATTCTAAAAATAGCAAAAAAGCTGGTGGCGCTATCTGTTGGTGGGATACCCCAACCAGTTGAGCTTCATCGCTTGGAGGAGAGCTTTCTCATTTCCTCTGTACTGTTGTATGGTTTCGCATTGAAGTTATGCATCGCTAGAACTAGAACGGCGATACGATTGTTTAAATACTAAACTCCAACGGAAACCACCAGCACTGAAGCAAGTGAGATTTGAGCAATGGTCATTGGTGTTGATACCCACGTATCTAACCACACGACCATTTATATAGATTTTTGCTCAGAAAGTTAGAAGGCTATATAGGTCATAATAAAATGCAACTTGTCGAAACACATTGCAAGAAAAGGATAGCAATATAATGATGAGTTGTAATACGCCATCTATTTATCAAACCAATGAAGCTGTGGAGCTTTCATTTTTTTTCTATGGATATTCAATTTTCCAGTCGTTTAAGCTTAATCTGTGGCGCTTGGGATAGCTCGGGTACAGACTGTATCACCTTGGTGTTGTGCATATAAGTTAGTAATATCTGGGGTTTCCATAGATTTTAAAGGAAGAAAAATCTTCTCCGATGAGCTACCAAACCAGACAAGTTGTGAAACTCGGCTTACTATTGTGGCCGGTAGTACAGGAGGTCCCCGAGATACACGTTTAATGGGGACCAAAAACGGCCGCAAAATACCGCATATCTCGAATTTCCGCGTAATTCGAATCACGTGATTTCCAGCCAAAATATCGCTAATTAACGTGTAATTTTGCACGTAGGGGGTGGTTGTAGCCAAATATTTAATGATTTGATATGATTCTGACAAAATATAACAGTTTTAAACTTTTTGAAATGGTTTTAAACATTCAATTACAAGGGAAATTATTTGGCATTTGACGCTGGATGTGTCAAAGCAGTACAATTTAATCAAATAAACTTCAAATAATAAAAAAAAAACTCGTATAAGATGTGCCGTTTACTGGGGGGCCGTTTACATGTTTTTTTTACCATGGTAGGAACTTTTAAAATGTGAGTCGAGAACAACACTACACCAAGCAAGGCGTTCCGGCAATTGTTCACAACAGCCTTCCCAAGCGCCACAGATTAAGCTTAAACGACTGGAAAATTGAATATCCATAGAAAAAAAATGAAAGCTCCACAGCTTCATTGGTTTGATCAATAGATGGCGTATTACAACTCATCATTATATTGCTATCCTTTTCTTGCAATGTGTTTCGACAAGTTGCATTTTATTATGACCTATATAGCCTTCTAACTTTCAGAGCAAAAATCTATATAAATGGTCGTGTGGTTAGATACGTGGGTATCAACACCAATGACCATTGCTCAAATCTCACTTGCTTCAGTGCTGGTGGTTTCCGTTGGAGTTTAGTATTTAAACAATCGTATCGCCGTTCTAGTTCTAGCGATGCATAACTTCAATGCGAAACCATACAACAGTACAGAGGAAATGAGAAAGCTCTCCTCCAAGCGAGGAAGCTCCACAGGTTGGGTATCCCACAAACAGATGGCGCCACCAACTTTTTTGCTATTTTTAGAATGCATGAGTCGTTTGCCGTCTGCTAAACGAAGTCTTTCTATATTCCGTTTAGGTAGAGAATTTGAGGCGTTTAGAAGCCGTTTAGTGGTCGTTTAGTGGATTTGTGGCACTTGGGTTTCTAATCGCATTCATCATTCCCACCGTTCCGGCCAAGACTACTAAGTTACGTTTGTTACGGTTTTCTAGGTACGTTTGGGGAACCTACTACGTTTGCTCGGGAACGTGCATCATTTTAGGGAATGCTCCAAATCGCGTAATTTGGGACGGTTAATATATTAGGTAACTTGATCGTATTTTTTTTTCTTCAACATTATTTCCGCATATAACCGCAGTTTGAAGTAAATCTAGCCGTCTGATTATGAATACCCGCCACTGTAGTGTGTTCCGTAAAAAAATCCAAAATTCTATGCCTATCTTTAGTCGAGGCACTGTAGCAAACACACGAAGGGTGACCATTTTGCTCCGTCCTCCCGTGCGTCTGCGTATGCGGCGTGCGCTTTTCCATAGAAAGCTCCTGATTGTCCGGTTCGGATGAAATCGTTCGACAGGGGGGCGAAATGATTGGGCCAGCCGACCAGTGGCGTGTTGCGACACGGACGCGAGAGATTTTCGTATGAATTTCATGTTTTTATTTAACAAAAAACGAAAGGAACGAAACGGAGCAGTTAAGTTTGAGCGGCAGAGATTATTGGTACCATGGCCGTCCTTGTTGTCACCAACGGGGAGGCCATTTTTCGTTTTTGTTTTACAATATGCGTGGCGCGCTCCTCTTCTGCTCTGCAACACAGATTTTCCCCTATTTTTTTCTTGCATCAAAATGCAACCAACCAGGCGCACGGGCTACCATTTCCTAACCGCCAATCCACTCCTTAGCTTAGCAACACGTAAGCTTCCCCACCCTTACCCCCTTTTTTCCTATCTGCCTAATCAATTCCGCTTACTTGGCAACAGCCGCAACCTGGTCGAGGAACTGGGCCAGCTTCACGTCACGCTCGCTCAGGCCGGCACAGTCGTGGGTCGCGAGCGTCACCTGCACCTTGTTGTACACGTTGAACCACTCCGGATGGTGGTCCATCTTGTCCGCCTTCAGTGCGACGCGCGTCATGAAGCCGAACGCTTCGTTAAAGTCCTTGAACAGGTACTCCTTGTAGATGGCATCCCGGTCCTTCACCATGGTCCAGCCGGCGGCGAACAGCGGGGTCAGCAGCTCCGTACGCTGCGCTTCGGTCAGTTTAGCAAGCTGGGGGGGGGGGGGGGGGAGGGAAACGTAACACAAAAATGGCATAAAATTATGATTTAGTTATTGCAGCCAAACTCCATCGGTTCCTTCAGCCACCTGTTGGCATCGGGAGCAGTTTACACAAACAAAAAAAAAAACACTAAAAAGTAAAGAGGTCAAACGGTGACACTTACCATCTTTTTCTTTTTGATAATGGCCGCACTCGAGTAGGTTCGATACGGGACGGTTCGGTGCACGCGGTACTCGGGCGACTGTACGTTGGGAATGTAACGAGATGAATAACGAGAAAGATGGAGATTGTGAGCTGCTCAGGGTCGGGAGGAAAAAAAAAGTGAACGGCTCCACGCGATGGAGCGCGATGATGGTAGAAGGGAGGGGGGGGGGGGGGGGGGCGGAGATAGAGAAGGGGCGGCCCGGGAGGAGTGAGGGAGACGCTGTAAACAACGCGAATGCGTGCGGACCAGCAGTTACGGCCGTACCTTCGGAATCGGGCCAGCGTTGCTAGTATTGGTGCCGACCGTTCCCGCGAGTGGCAGATTCAGCGGTTGGATCCCGCTCTGCAGCGCATAGGCCCGCAACGCCGCTCGGACCCGGCAGCGCGCCTTGGCCACGACTCCATAGAACCTCTCGACCGTCAGCCGGGCCGGAACACACGTCACCGAATTTTGGGGCTGCAGCATGCGAGCAAGCATCGTTCCTGGCATGTTTCCAATTGATTTTCCGCTTTTCCACTGGTTTGTTGTAGTGCGAGTAGTTTTTTTTTGTATTATTTTTCGCGTGCACTTTAACAAGGTGTATGAGGATGAGGAGTGCTGCGAAGCAAAATTGACGTTTCCCGAACTGACATTAGCAAAACAGGCGACTCCCGAGATACGCCGCTAATGGGGATCTCAAACATGGTCGCAAAATGCCGCGTATCTCGTACGATGAATTCCACGGTTTCCCAGCCAGAATATCTCGAGCTTTCTCGTTACATTCCTTGGCGTTTATAGGTTTCAGCCAATAAATAAATCTTTTGATATAGTTCTGACTGTTTATTGCAATTTTCAACCATCTTGAAAGTATTATAACATTTGACCAGAAAGTGATGTGTCAATTTAGTCGAATTTGCTTAAAGAACTGTCAAACCTATAACACCGCGTATTTCGAGGATTACCTGTACTAACGGCTGCCTGTCACTGTCAATCGAAAAAACAAATTGCAGACAACGGTGGCTGCACGGATAGCCAGCGACTTTAGAGGATTATAACTTTTGAATGCGTAATCCAATATCGGTGCAATATTTCGAAGAAAATTTAATAAACTAATGCAGTTTCTATAACTGTGCATAGATTAGTTCAACTCGCTACCGGTTTGAAGTTATAGCTGTTCAAAGTTGACAGGTTTTTTTTTTTGAAAAATATTACAATTTAAAAAAAAAATCATTGTTTCAGTACTTTACAACATTTTCAGAGCAAAATGGCTCTAGTAGTTTTCAGAACTGTATATAACACGTCTTGCATACATTTTTCAGAATCTTTCTACAACTAATGAAAAAGATAAAGGAGTTTCGATTTGAATAAAAACCGTTACTACACATTTGTCATAAAAATTTTATAAAATACACAATTACTAAAAATGCAAAAACTTTATCAAAAGGTTATCATTAGTAAGTTATGTTGATTATACAATGTAAAGAGACTGAATTTAAACATTGCGTGTGAAATTTATTTGATGTTGGTGTCTTTCTACCTATTACGGTTATAATGTAACGGTTTTTATTCAAATCGAAACTCCTTTATCTTTTTCATTAGTTGTAGAAAGATTCTGAAAAATGTATGCAAGACGTGTTATATACAGTTCTGAAAACTACTACAGCCATTTTGCTGTGAAAATTTTGTGAAGTACTGAAAAAAACGTTTTTTTTACAAATTGTAATATTTTTCAAATAAATCCTGTCGACTTTGAAAAGTTATAACTTCAAACCGGTAGCGAGTTGAACCAATCTTTGAACAGTTAAAGAAACTGCATTAGTTTATTAAATTTTCTTCGAAATATTGCATCGATATTGCATTACGCATTCAAACGTTGTAAGCCTCCGAAGTAGTGATGTGGTGTATGTAGCGTACCCACGACTCCGATCCGACTCCGAGTATTGTTAGTCCGATTCCGACTCTGGCAAAATGGAACCACTAGATCCGCCCGGAGTCGTTCGGAGTCGTTCGGAGTCGGAGTTCGTCGGAGTCAATAGGAGCCGTGTGGTTTAATGTAGTGTTGGCCGTTCCGGTCCGAACCTAGTAAAAAAGTTCCGTTCTTTATGTAGGCCGTTCCGTTCCGATCCTTTATACAAAATCGTTCCGTTCCGTTCATTACGTTCCGTTCATTCCGTTCCGTTCATTCCGTTCATTCCGTTCATTCCGTTCATTCCGTTCATTCCGTTCCGTTCCGTTCCGTTCATTCCGTTCCGTTCCGTTCATTTCGGTCTTTCCGTTCTTTCCGTTCATTCCGTTCCGTTCAATTCGTTCTTTCCGTTCACTCCGGTCTTTGCCGCTTCAATATTGTTAGCAAGGTGCTATCGTTCGTGCGTTCCGTTCTTTGAAAAAACCGGCTTTGGCCGGCTGTTGCTTGCTGCATGCAAGATACTTGTTCACTCTTTCTCGCACACAGTATGTGTTGCCTGTGCACTCTCCCATGCTCACAGGAATATTCATCGCACTTCGTCGCGTATCGTTTATAAAAATCGTGATAAGCGAAACCAAAAATGGTGTTGCATTTGGTATTATGGTGCAAATTGTAACATCTATTATACTTTTTGATATAATTTAGCTTATCTTAACTAGACAAATAATTATTATAAAATTTAAATCTGTACTCATATGGCAGAACGGGTTGGAAAAAATGTATTATAATATGTGAGTATGAACAACGAAGAATAAAATGTATTTATTTTTTATGCCACGATATCCACTTGATCCATGATTCCAATATTTAGCCATTCGATTCGAAGCATTCTGTTCCATTCGACAACCGTTTGAGTGCCGTGATGTTGTAAACGATTTATGTAAAAAAAAAAAAAAACTATTTGTTTTAAGTAGTAAGTGAAATTCAAATAATTAGTCAATCTCGTGATACAATCGTCAACTCGGACCGCTCAATAACTTCGGCATGGGTAAAATCCTCGAATGGATCGTGCCCCCATACGCTGGGATGATTATCCTGCTATGGGCATTTAAGTTACTGATTGCCAAGCCTATCAGTGGTACAGGAAGGCTTTGATCGAAAATGGTCGTCGCATCTAAAAAGTTAAAAAATGCTAGATAATAAATGCATGCTTTATATTAGCACAGCTGGTACAGCTTACTGGACATAGATTGAACCCATCTAGATTTGGTGTCAGATATGATTTCAGATTGAAGAAACGCCTTTTTATATCCTGTAACAATTAACAACCCCCCCCCCCCCCCCCCCGGATGACAGTTTGGCTTCTAAGCTCTGGGTCGGTACTTTTGCACCCCAGGTTCACGTTCCGTTCTTTTTGAAAAATGAACTAGTTCCGTTCCGTTCCTTTTTTTTAACGAAATTCCCAACACTAGTTTAATGTACTTCTGATCAGGCATTTCCTTTCTTTGTGTTTTTTTGTCTTTCACTTTGCGCGTGCACTTCCTATACAAGCCGAGGTTGGCTCCGAGACCGACTCCAAATGACTCCGGATGACTCCTTCTGCAGCCGATTCTGGAAGACTCCAGACGACTCAGGACGATTCCGAACGACTCCGAACGACTCCAGACGACTACGGACGACTCCAACACCGGATGATTCCGAATGACTCCGAACGACTTCGAACGACTCCGGATGACTCCGAACGACTCTGGACGACTCCGGATATTGCAGCGCGTACCTAGCTTGCGGAGTCAATTCAGAATTTATCGGAGTCGGATCGGAGTCGACTCCAGATTTTGCCAACTTTACCCATCACAACTCCAAAGTCGCTGGCTACCCCAGGCAACCCCGGTTGCCTGGAATAGGGGTATTGCAAAAAATAATAAAAAAACAGGTTAGTTTTGCTCAAAAAATTCTACGAAAAATTCCAGAGAAAGATGGCTGTGGTTTCCACACACTTATTCCAAATTTCAAGTCAATCGGATTTCTAGAATCAGAGAATGTTCCAATCAATCAAAATCGATTTGGCTTGCCGAACGATTTTCAGATCAAGACGATTGGCTATGATTTACACACATAAGGGCCGATATTATGTGAGTCAAACAAACCCATTCCAAATAAACCGAAATTTTAGAGTCAATATGCGACTTCGGTGTTCAGAGAAAAGTGCCAAAAATGCTGATTTTTGTTTATAATCCGAAAAAGATACAGAAATCACTGAAAAGTTTGTATGATATCAACTTTGTGACTCTCATAAATGGCCCTACAGTCCAAAATTCAAGTCATTCATATTATCAAAAAGTCAAACTAGCTCCAGGGCTGAAATTGAACTAAAACAATAGAATAGATGTAGTAACAGTTATGGGATATAGGTATAAGCACGATATATTTACACAATTTTAGAACCTTTCGATGTATTTGGTAAACTTATTATTATAATTTATATGAGGTTAAAACTTAAATGTTACATTTAAAATGAGTTGCTAGAAATTGAAAATATATAATTGTTACTTACAATTGCTATGTGGGTATACACATACGACCTACGTCAATTAAAATTATTTTTTTCAGCATTTTCCTCAAACTGATGGCACATGAAGATATTGAAGATGCTCGCAATGTTTACCAAACCCCTAAAAAATCTCATCTATTAACCGATCGCAGCAAAACGAGCTGCACCGTTGAATATTGTAAACAATTCAAAGCATAAAAGGTACCCATGTTCTCTATTGCATTTAATCGTGAGTTTTGTGCTTGTTTCGTGCGCTTTTCCGGCGACATACCATGCCCAATCATTGTGCCTAGCTGAGTGGAGAAACCAACGTCTGAGCTAAATAATACCGACAGTCAAAATGGCAGCAATAGACGGGTGCTTCCGATGTCCGGCCTGATAGACAGATGTGCTAAAGCTACGCTGCTATTATGGAAACATTGGTTTATTGTTATTTTGAAGGATGCAATAGACATCCCAGCATGGGCCTGGCGACCTAATCTCACGCCCGTTCTGCGCTGCACGCTCGTCTGCTAGGTCGCACGCTACGTAGGACACGAGTTACACGTGTGCATAGAGTAGAATCGGACAGTTTTGTGGGTTGTAAAACTTCAGTCTAGTAAACGTTGGAACATATTTTTCCCTTTGCTCGGCTGCTAGATTGCTAATGCCTACACACACATACACACACACAAACGCACACTTAACGAGTTAAAACTGAGGTACCGATTTTGAACCTGAACCAGAACCTTACACGGCTTCAGGTGGTTGCTGTTGCTTTGCATGCTTCGAAAGCTTTTTTTTCTCTGGGTCCTAGGAGTGCCCGACATGTATGTAGATAACCTAACCTAACACTAAACAATTTAAAAATACCTGGAAAAAGACAGGGTGTAAAGTTGCAGAGTAACAGATAAAACGAGAAACAAACAAAAATAAAGCACACAAATAAACACATTCAGAGCACAGCGGGGCGATGCGGGCTGGCAGCACGGTGCCTCGCAGCGGCTCGGCGAAGGAGCGTGGGGGCCACGCTGGGGGAGAGGGCGGGCGTTCTTACTTCCAAATGACGGTCACGTTCGAGTCCATGTCGATCTCCTGCTCGATCCGGCTCGGCGACAGGCCCGTCTTGCAGCAGATCTCGTCCAAGCTGTTCAGCCCGGTGTACAGCTTGTGCTTGGGCGTCGGTATCGAGCCGGTAAAGATCGGGTACTTGTTGATGCAGCGGATCAGGTTGTGCTGCAGCCCGAACGACACCAGCTTCCGCTCGTCGATGTTGTTGTCGCGCGGGCAGAGCCGCTGGCACAGCGAGCGCAGCGTGACGCCGTGCGTCATCTGCGAGTACAGCTGCAGTATGCTGAACAGGCTGGGCAGCCGCACCGTGTCCACCTTTTCCGCGTGCTGCAGCTGCACGTACCGGCGGCACTCGTCCGCCAGCGCCCGGTCGCGCGTCAGCTTCTGCAGCTCGCGCGTGCACATGTACACGTTGCTGTACTTGAGCAGGGGCAGCAGCTGCATCACGCCGTAGTACACCAGGTTCTGGATGCACGACTTCACCAGCTGATTCTCGACGTCCGCCTCGGCCGCGATGCGGGCCACGTGATTGATGCCGTTAATGAACGGCAGCACCTGCTGCGTGGTCAGGTCCCACGAGTCCGGGTCCGTGTCCTCGAACCCGCGGCACATCAGCGGCACCTGGTGGTCCTGCACGGCCGGCGGGTCCGCCTTGAGCGGCCCGATCTTGAGGTAGATCGTGGTGTCGCCCTCCACGATCGTCGCGACCTGGCGCTGGTTCAGGTCGCGCAGTATGCACGACAGCAGGTTGCAGATGTTGCCGTTGTTTTCCGCGTTGGACAGAAACGAGCCCTCCTCCTCCATCATCAGCAGGTACTCGGCGAGCTTCTTCACCACCGCCTCGTACTGGACGGTCCGGGACCACGAGTCGAACACGAAGCACAGGTTGAAGTAGAAAAAGTTCCGCTGGTAGCGCACGTGATTGATGCGCACCGGATAGCCGATCACCTTGTGGCCGAGGGTGTTGCTGCGGGCGCCAGAAAGAAGGAGACAAGAAGGGGGGGGGGGGCAAGTTGA
Organism: Anopheles merus; assembly: GCF_017562075.2. Lineage (NCBI taxonomy): Eukaryota > Metazoa > Arthropoda > Insecta > Diptera > Culicidae > Anopheles > Anopheles merus. Next base: position 7,588,239 of record NC_054081.1, on the reverse strand, counting down.
GTGAAGGCTGTAATTGTGGGGACAAACAAATATTGCGCGCTGGCTAGGATTATGGTCTCACATGGTAAGGATGCATCGTTGCAGCTGCGGCTTCGGTATGATGTACGTGCGAATCGAGTCGAACACCTCCTTGGTGATGAAGTTCTCCGGCACCTGGCAGCTGATTTTCGACCCCGCCACCACGTGGAACTCGCTCAGCAGTATGCAGCGGATCGGGCCGTCCTTCGCCTTGCCGGATTTGGGCTACAAACAGCAAGCAAACCAGCGCCGCCATGCAAACAAACATTCGATGTTAAGCGAGTGAAGCGGAGCGGAGCGACCCAAAGCGAAACGCTTACCTCGCGGTGCAATTGCTCCCGGTCCATCGTTGTCGTTAGCGAAGCGCAGTTACATATTTACTTAAAACTAAACAAACGAAATCCCTGGGCACAGCACCCGAGCGGTGGCCGATGCGGGTTGGGATTGCTGATAGGCTCCGCTGGTGACGTTTACGCACCAACAAATGGTGTTTGTCATAACAAAGGAAGCCGCGTTTACACGACGCGCAACATTTTGCTACGTTTATACGTGCGTGTTGCTCACTGTAGCTCACTGTAGATCATTTTAGATGCTTGAAATATCCAATTCCAAGGTTCAACGCTGGAATGGGATCAATTACACGAATGGCCCCGAGATAAGTCGTTAGTCCAGATTCAGCATTAAGATCGATTCAAGAAAACAGTGGAGCGCCGATTATCCGGGGTCTTCGGGACTCGACTAGAGTTGGGCAAAACGCACAAAAAAGCGGAACTGGGTCCGGACGATTCCAACAAATTTCGGACCCAGTTCCGAAGGGTAGGTTCAATCTGACAAGCCGGAACCGCCCGGAATCGTCCGGAATCGTCTGGAATCGTCGGAATCGTCGGAATCGTGCGGAGTCGTTGGAACCGTCCGGAATCGTCCGGAATCGTCGGAATCGTCCGGAATCGCCCGAAATCGTCTGGAATCGCCCGGAATCGCCCGGAATCGATCGGAATCGACCGGAATCGACCGGAATCGCCCGGAATCGACCGGAGTCGCCCGGAATCGCCCGGAATCGTCCGGAATCGACCGGAATCGACCGGAATCGACCGGAATCGCCCGGAATTGCCCGGAATCGTCCGGAATCGTCGGAATAGTCGGAATTCCATTTCATTTGATGTCATTTCTTCAGTGCATAACCTAATACAAATAGATACAACCGCTAACACAAGAAGCTAGATTGCATGTCGAACGATATTGAGGAACTCAGTGCGCGACATTCCTGGCTCAAATGAACGACAGCCAGCATTGACAGATGCGCGGCGGCCGGCACGTGAACAGTCGCAATCGACCGGAATCGACTGAAATCATCTAGAATTGTTGGAATCGTTCGGAATTGACCGGAATCAACCGGAATCGTGAGGAATCGTAGTCAACCAATAGTAGTAAATGTTAGAAGCCACATTTAATACATATTTTACTTTTTCCGTCATTGCTTTGCATGCACCTCCGGCAAGTATGGCTTCCCAAAAATGTTTGGAGTGTTCATGAAACCTCTTAGTTTACTGGCAACAAAAGAGCTTACCCAGAACCCGGAACAAAAGAGCTTAGGAATCGAACCTATAAAGGCCATGTTATTAAAGTCGTACGACTTGATATTTGCAGTGAAATACGAACAATACCTTTTGTTTAATTTCGTTTTTTTTTCTTTTCGTAAACTCATCATAACATACTATAAGTTTCTAACTTAAAACTATATTTACATTATATATTAGACGTTTCAAGTCATTCATACGTTCACTGGGGCCCCTCAATCGACGGGATCATCAACGGGGCCCCCAAATGGCCGAGGCAATGGAGATTGTTCTTCGTATTATGGCTGTGTATGGCTGTATGTAGATGCAGCTGTAACGGTTTTTGGTCTTGTTGTATTCGCAAAAAATTAAATAGTCGATAAAAACCATATTGAGTATTTTTATACCCTTCCCCCCTTCCTTCTAACCTGAAACCTTTCCCATTTCCCCTTCTCTTTGGTCCAGGGCCAAGAATGAAAATTTTATTTTTTGCATTAAAAGACACACACAATCCACTATCCTAGGCCAGGAATGTGAATACCATTTTTCAGCTGTGAAACAGCTGTCTGCTTTCGGCACACAATCGCAAAGCGGTAGCAGGGGCCCCGTATACAAGAACAGGACGGTTCATCCCAGCCAAGAGCGCACACAATGACATCGATTTAACCATTTCTCGAATGAAACCTCAACCCACTGAAGCACCGTTGACCAAACGACCTTCCTCGGCTTTTTAAAGCGACGTGAGCTTGGTGTCAATTTTTCCTGCTAATTTCTCCGGCTACGAGCCGGTGTATTGAAATTCTGTGTAGGGGCCTTTAAATTTTTGTCTGTGTATTATGTGTGCTTGTGGCTATTGTAACGGGTTTTCTTTGAGGTTAAACGCAGCGTTCTGTTCTGTGTTTTGTGCATTGGATTTTAGCAGCAAGTGTCTCCGCGTTTTTTTGGTGAGCTCGTGCACCGACCATCCACATTAAGGCGCTCCTAACCATCCACTTACTTACCGACGGCCCTTACCGACGGAGCCCTTACCGACGGGGCCCTTTATCGAAGAGTCCACATAATCGTTGGGGCCCCGTAAACCACCTTTGAGTTTTGGCTTCAATATAGCTGTATCGGTTTTTTATCTTGTCTCCACCCAAAAAGTTGTATGTAAATAGTGATAAAACATCATTTTAATATTAACATGGCCCAGTTCCTTTTTGGACATATGAATACCACTCCTTCCCGATTTCCCCTATTTGTCAGTTGACCTCAAAAGATGAGTAGGGCCCCGCGTGAAAATTTAAGGTTTTGGGTCAAAAGCAGGCACGCTCCACGATCTCAGGCTTGAGATGTGAATACCATTTTTCGCGTGAAAGCTGTCTGTTTTCGGCACACATCTGCAAAACAAGTATAGGGGCCCCCAGCAAGCACAGGCACGTTTCATCCAAGCCAAATTGAAAAGCGCACACATCGATATCGATGGAATCGTTTCTCGAATGAAACCTCTACCCACTGGAGCACCGTTGCTTGCTTGGTATTAGTCAATTTTTCCTGCTAATTTTACCGGCTACGAGCCGGTGTATTGATATTGTGTTTCGGGGCCTTTAAATTTTTGTTTGGGTGTTGTATGCTTGTGTTGTGTAACGGGTTTTCGGTGGTAGTTAAGCGCAGCGTTCTGTGCATTCCATTTTAGCAGCAAGTTGCTCTGCGTGGTTTTGGGTTTGGGTGCTCGTGCACAGGCCGCCCACACCAGCAAAAAATGACGATTTCTCGCTTTGTCCAATACTTTGCGCCAACGATGATGAGGTATTGATTTGAGCTGTGCGCGCGTGTCGCAGCGTTCTTCGCTTGCAACTTTGATGCAAGTATTGGCAGATTTCTTAGAACATTTTATGTGCTGCTTTGAGTAGTATGGGGCCCCGGTTTTCTGCAGTTCGGGGCCCTCGTAATACAGTGCTTGAAGCGATGGGAAAAAATAATTAATTAAAAATAAGTTTATTTGAAATAGATGGTAAAAGTCCCATCCAGGGGGCGGGGGGGGGGGGGGGGGGGGTAGAATCGATACGAAGTCGAACATGCACAATGACGGGGCCCCCTAGATCGCCGGGGCCCCCTAGATCATCGGGGCCCCTGGCGGCCGCCCAGTCCGACCACCGTTTAACGCGCCACTGGACATGAAATGAAATGGAATTCCGACTATTCCGACGATTCCGGACGATTCCAGGCGATTCCGGGCGATTCCGGTCGATTCCGGTCAATTCCGGACGATTCCGGACGATTCCGGGCGATTCCGGGCGATTCCGGGCGACTCCGGTCGATTCCGGGCGATTCCGGGCGATTCCGATCGATTCCAGACGATTCCGGACGATTCCGGGCGATTCCGGGCGATTCCGGGCGACTCCGGTCGATTCCGGGCGATTCCGGTCGATTCCGGACGATTCCGGACGATTCCAGACGATTCCGGACGATTCCGGTGGAACTAGCGATTCCGTTTCTCTGGAGTCGGAATCGGAATCATACTTGCCGGAATCGGAGCGGAACCGTGGGTGCGATTCGGCGAACCCATCTCTAGACTCGACCTCGCACGGGTAGTCGAATAACACGGATAATGAGTCAAAGTATTTATTTTATCACAAAATCCTGGTTTGTTTTTGAAATTAATATTATGATTTGGTAAAACCTAGCCAGTTTTATAAACTACATGTTTTTCCGATGAGAATATTTGAAATTTGTCATAAATTATAGCGTATTTTGTTAAGACAAAATGCTCTGGTAACCGTTATTTCAAATATCCTCTTCTGCGTGCTGACTGCGATGTCTACGATGTCATCTATGTATTGAACTATCACCGTTCAAATAGACATACAGCGACAACGCGCGTGACGAAAGATAGCTCAAAATTTCACTCCGAGAAGATCAAAGTAGCTCATTTGACTCAGTCAACCAACTTGTTTTATGTTTGAAAACACACAAAAATAGGATAAAATGTGTTCAAATATAATTTTTGCGTTTGGCATTATTCTAGCTTGTAAACAAACTAGATAATTCAATTATTTCGGATGAAGCAAAAATTTCGCGCGAGACGAGTAGCTCTGTTTGCAAAATTGAGCTACTTTTTGTCGGCGCTCCACTGTAGCTTCAAAAGAGGGTTTGGAACAATTTTTCCCAAGTACCACAAATCCACTGCACGACCACTCAACGGGTTCTAAACGGCTCAAGTTCTCAACCTAAAAGGAATCTAAAAATACCCCAAATGCCACAAATCCACTAAACGACCACTAAACGGGTTCTAAACGGCTGAAGCTGCCAACCTAAATGGAATCTAAAAAGACTTCGTTTAGCAGACGACAACCGACTGATGCATTCTAAAAATATAACAAAAAAGCTAGTCAAAAGGCACCATCTGTTGGTGGGATGTGCTTTCCTCAGTACTGTTGTATGGTTACGTTTTGAAATTATGCCAAGGCCTAAAAAGGCCATATTTGACTAGGTAGGTAGAATCCCAAATAGCCAGCTTGAATTCCATAGCTGATTTGGGGCTGTTTAACGAAAAATTGGTCCAATGTCGAACTTTGTGGGTGATTAAGAGATGAAACGGTACTTGGTGGAACCATATAGTTTTTTAACAAGCACACGGTACTCTTGGGAACTTTGCGGCTGATTAATACTATCTGTAGGGTTCATGATAGTACTCCTATTCCGACACGTCCTCGTCGTGCAGAGTGGTAACATGTGCCTTCATATATCCTAGCTTGGGTACACGGGCTAGATCCAACCCCTTGGGCGGATGGTGGCATATGGCGAACCAGGAGGTGGGGTGGGTATCCCAGGAAACTGGGTGCCTGAACGTCGGGGGGGCAACCCGACGCTAAATAAAACGGCCACGTGGGCGCAGGGCCAGTCACCCAGTCCCATGGAACAACTGACTACAGAAAGCATCAGAAGAATACGAAACGGACTTAACGATACCGACCCAACGCAATGCCCCTGGACAACGATTAAAATGGGCTCATGGAACGTACGCACTCTTAGCAAAGCCGGAGCCTTGAAACAACTTGATGACGCCCTAGCCACATTGAGCATGGACCTCGTAGCTCTACAAGAGATTCGGTGGCTAGGGAACGGTGTGCACAACAGGCGTGGTAAGCAATGCTACGATATTTACTACAGCTGCCACGACCGCCACCACGTGCTCGGAACGGGTTTCGCCGTAGGTCCCCGGCTGAAATCCGTAATCATAGATTTCAAGGCTATAAACGATAGGCTATGCACCCTGCGCATGCGAGGCAAATTTTTTAATATAAGCCTCATAAACGTTCACGCCCCTACCGAAGATAAAGAGGAAGAGGAGAAGGACCTTTTTTACGGCCGCCTCGCTAGAACTATAGATGCGTGCCCCAGGCATGACCTCAAAATCATCCTGGGGGACTTCAACGCAAAAGTCGGTAGGGAGCCAATGTACCGCCAATACACTGGCTGTCACAGTCTGCATGAGCACAGTAACGATAATGGTAGTAGATTGGTCCAGTTCGCCGCAGCGAACAATCTGGTTGTAGGAAGTACCAAATTTGCGCGGAGGGACATCCACAAAATGACGTGGGCGCACCCGGATGGCGAATCCTTCAACCAGATCGACCACGTGTTAATAAGCCGCCGACGACAGTCGAGCCTGTTAAACGTCAGAACTTATCGAGGAGCCAATATCGATTCCGATCACTACTTGGTTGGCTTAGTGATACGTTGTAGAATCGCCCGCCCCCGCACCAATGGGGGCGGAGAAAACACGCAGCCTCGGCTCAACACGGACTCTCTAAGGGACATTACTGTCCAACAGGAATTCAAAGCCGCTTTAGACGAGTCTCTACTACCAGAAAACAGATATGAAACTACGAGCGAGAGGTGGAACGCTCTAAAAACAAAAATAATAAACTGTGCAAGAAATATACTCCCACCACGTCGTGGCAACACCAAATCTGGCTGGTTCGACGATGAATGCAGACAAGTGACCGAACGTAAGAATACTGCATACCGAGCAATGCAGCAACGGCATAGAACGCGGGCATGCGCAGAGGAATATTCACGGCTCAGACGCGAAGAGAAACGAGTTCACCGCTCTAAGAAGCATGCTTTAGAAGAGCAAAACATGCGGGAACTCGAGCAAACCAGAGAGGCGTACGGACCGACACGAAAGTTTTACCAAGCGATAGCAGGTCACCGAAACAACGTGGTACCTAAGGTAACCTGCTGTCGCAACAAGGATGGAGATCTGGTTAGTAACCAGCCAGAGGTCCTCTCGCGGTGGGCTCAGTACTTTGATGAATTACTCAACGACCAGTTAAACGAACAGCTAGAAGCGCCACTAGCAGATAGTGTCATGCTACTGCCACCTAGCATAGAAGAAACACGAAAGGCTATCCGTCGGCTGAAAAATAACAAGGCACCCGGAACCGACGGAATTGCAGCTGAACTGGTCAAGAATGGAGGTGCACGACTAGAAAACGAGATTCATCAAATTGTTACTGAGGTGTGGGATAGCGAATCGATGCCTTGTGATTGGAATCTCGGCATCATCTACCCCGTATACAAGAAGGGAGACAGGTTGGACTGCAACAACTACAGGGGTATTACGGTGTTGAATACCGCCTATAAAATATTCTCCCTGATCCTTCAGGATCGCCTTGTCCCGCACGTCGAAGAGATAGTAGGAAACTATCAAAGAGGATTCCGAAACGGAAAATCAACCACTGATCAGATCTTCACCATGCGGCAGATCTTGGAGAAGATGGCTGAATACAAAAACGACACATACCATCTCTTCATAGACTTCAAAGCCGCATACGATAGCATAGCCAGGGTAAAACTGTACGACGCTATGAGCTCATTTGGAATCCCGGCCAAACTGATAAGGCTAGTTAGAATGACTATGACCAACGTCACATGCCAGGTGAGGGTGGATGGAAAACTCTCAGGACCTTTTGCTACCACCAAAGGTCTGCGCCAGGGGGACGGGCTTGCCTGTCTCCTATTCAACTTGGCGCTAGAGAGGGCCATCCGCGACTCGAGGGTGGAGACTACGGGAACCATCTTCTATAAGTCAACCCAGATTCTGGCATACGCTGATGATATAGACATCATTGGTCTGCGGCTCTCCTATGTAGCAGAAGCCTACCAAGGGATTGAGCAGGCGGCAGAGAGCCTCGGATTGCAGATAAACGAGGCAAAGACCAAACTGATGGTGGCAACATCAGCGGACCTACCAATAAATAATCCGAATCTACGTAGGCGTGACGTACAGATAGGTGAACGCACTTTTGAAGTCGTCCCACAATTCACCTATCTTGGGTCAAAGGTCAGCAACGACAACAGCATGGAAGCTGAGTTGCGCGCAAGGATGCTGGCTGCCAACCGGTCATTCTACAGCCTGAAAAAGCAGTTTACCTCAAAGAACCTGTCGCGACGGACGAAGCTGGGACTATATAGTACCTATATAGTACCAGTACTCACATACGCCTCTGAGACATGGACACTGTCCAAATCTGACGAAACCCTCTTAGCCGCGTTCGAGAGGAAGATGCTCAGAAGGATACTTGGCCCCGTATGTGTGGAAGGACAATGGAGGAGCCGCTATAATGACGAGCTATACGAGATGTACGGCGACCTCACTGTCGTACAGCGTATAAAGCTCGCCAGGCTCCGGTGGGCTGGCCATGTTATACGCATGGAAACGGACGACCCAGCCCGTAAAGTCTTTTTAGGCCGTCCACAAGGACAGAGGAGGCGTGGTAGGCCCAAATTGAGGTGGCAAGATGGCGTGGAGGCGTCCGCCATTAAGGCCGGGATAACGGACTGGCAGACGAAGGCGCGAGACCGTGAGCGGTTTCGGACACTCCTGAGGCAGGCCAAGACCGCAAAGCGGTTGTAGTGCCGGATAAGTAAGTAGGGTTCATGATGGAACTTGAAGGCTTGTTAAGAACGTGTACCGAACTTGGTGGAACTTTATAGCTTTTTAATGCATGACATCGGTACGAGAAGGCTATTGTCAAAGTGTCAAAGACTGACGCAGTCAATCATCTCGTTGCTGCTGCCCAAGCTAGTTAAGTTAATTGAAGGAGGAATATTGAGTGAAGTGATTGTGAGTGTACAGTAAATTGTGTGACATTTTGTATAATTCATGAATATTAAGGATTTAAAAATATACGCATGTACACAAACAAAACAAATTCTGTTGTTTATTTCATCGATGACGCCTGCTTGAAAATAAAACACAAAGAAAAATAGTCCCCGGTACCCTAGCCTAAGGAAGCTGCTTAAGCGCTGTTCGAAAGACCCACCTGGAACTTTTATGCTGTTTAACTACTGCAAAAGGCGAATTAAAGCAGCGATCTTTAGCGTGCCAAAATGAGGTGCTTAAAAAATTCTGGCTATAGATTTTTATATTGACACCAACGGCCATTATTCAAATCTCACTTGCTTCAGTGCTGGTGGTTCACATTGGAGTTTAGTATTTAAACAATCGTATCGCCGTTCTAGCGATGCATAACTTCAATACAAAACCATACAACAGCTTTTCATCAGCTTTTTGCTATTTTTAGAATGCATGAGTCGTTTGCCATCTGCTAAACGAAGTCTTTCTATATTCAGTTTAGGTTGAGAGCTTGAGTCGTTTAGAATCCGTTTAGTGGTCGTTTAGTGGATTTGTGGCACTTGGGTAGACCTTATTGTTTCAAAAGAAATCGTTTAATTTGATTTTATTTTCCAGCATTTTCACAAATCTTCTAAATACGACACCTTTCCATCCTGCAATAGCTTTATATGAAACTATTTTTCGTATCCTAACTCTCGCCTGTGCGAGAAGAAATAAAGAAAAGAAATGCTCAACGTTAACTGACAGTGATCTTGATTTCCGATCAGAACCGAACAAGCGAATCAGGAACACAAATTATATTGCTCGATATGCGAGATTTTACTTGTTATGAGAGTTATTTATTAAGAATTTAGATTTACTCGTTATAAGGGGTTATATAGATATAGGTGAAATCGCAGTACGTAATTTCTTTCAATTTTGATAGCTTGCTGTGTATTTTGTGAATATTTCAATGTTTTCATACATTGCATGCTCTTTGTGAAGTTGACTCATATTTACAAAAAAAATGTACATTTCATCAAACTTACGCAAAGAACATCTTTTTTGCGCTGCAACTCTGCTTTCAACTCGAGAAGCTTTTAAACATCGTTAAGGAAGGTCATCGTTTTGCCGAAATAGGCAGAACTGAGGTGGATACTGGTTCGAAGCAGCTTTATCAACATTTGATCGTCCAGGCAATCGTAGAAACTCCAAAGGGGTTTCCCTTACCGGAAACGTTGGAGTTTAGAGGCCTTACCTTGGGTAGGCACATCGGAGCCTATAGGTTTCGTACATTTGGTTCCGGGTTGTGTGTTTGAAAGTTATTGATTTCACCAAGTAAGTTTTGGGTATCTTTTATGAACAAGAACGATGGTTCTTGTTGTTTCGAGGTTGATGTGGGTTATAATGTATAAGCTGTTCCTGCATTGGGTTATGATTTGTTTGTTTGTATTTGACTATACTGCGCTTTTGGCAATAAGTTGCTATGCGTTCTCGATGCACACACTTTTCTATGAGGGTGTTTTTGTACTAATGGCTTGAATTCTATCGGATGTGTTAGCAGATATGCTATAATTCTGTTTCGGTACTTTTCCACCCTCGAATCGGATAGTTGTTGTAGTTAATTTTTTTTCTCCAACAATTTATGGAATTTATACACAAAGAAACTTTACTGAGTAATGTTTCAAAACCGTATACGAACATCGCATATGACAGCTTTACGGCATGCGTGACGAAGTTTTCTAAAAGTGTATTAATTGAAATCGTGACTAAGACGTTCAATTTCAATTCGTAATACTGAAAACATTTAAGAAAACTACTTTCCCTGGAACAAATGTTCACACATCATTACTCTACGTTCCTTCACAAACAAATATTGCGCGCAGCTCTGTCGGATCGGAATCCTGGAACGGTTTCACAACATGCAAATGTCACGGCTTCAAATTTCGCACTCATCGCGAGGTCTCCAACTACCGGTGGGTTATAGCACTCCCCGCACCTCTCCACACAAAATGTTATTCGAATTATTGCTGACCCAACCGGAGCTTTGCCGAATTCTGACCTGCTTATTTACATTTTCCATGCTAAGGATTTGTGTCGAAGTATGCCACGCCACGAGTGACACCCCAGCAGTAGCTACGGTTTTGGGCAGGAAGTTCGAAATCCCTCAAGGACAGGGCTACTCTTCACCTCCTTCAAGTCAATGCCAATTTTGGGCACATGCAGGTAGATAGATTGATAAAAAACCAACAACGTAAAAAATATAAAGCATTATATAGAGGACCATCGAGTGGTTGTTTTTTGGAAACTAAAAAAACGATACATCAAATCTTCTTCATAACAATAAATCTTACCAGTTCACGAGACCATCCCTCCGAGGAGCTGTTGACCTTTTTAGAAAATTGCTTCAAGCATTCCAGTTGGATGTTCCCCGGACGGAAGCTAGCCGCACGGAGCATTAGATGCGGGCAGTGTAGGGCGCTTTAAACTTCCTTGACTTCCTTGTTGTTGACCGCTTGCGGAGCTATTAAATCGAATAGATTAGTGACCGATTGTGGCATCGAAAGGCACTGCACACGGCCTATTCAAAGGGGATTCCGCGCAGCTTACAGAACCATCATCACTGCCGCATGGCAGCAAGTTGTGGCCTTTGGGAGGGAGGGATCAGATGAATTATTCACACTTCTAGAGCGTCTCTAGATCCGCCAACGGGGCCGAAAAGCATAATGAATAGAGTACTCTTGGGTAGATAAATAGAGAATTCATACAACATCAACAACAGGCACAAAACAGCCAACAAGACAACAACAGTCGGAACACAGGTGGACGAAATCGAAAGCCTTCCTGCGCCCGGTACCGAATGCGCTCGAAAAAAAAAGCACCACTTGATGACGCGATGATTGATGAACTGAGATTTATCTTTCTTACATACCTCAAGAGGGCAAATACGGCTGTCGACGACGTGCCTCTCTTTTGTTGGCCATTGTACCGGCAGCCAATGAATGAAGAGTACACATGGGACCGTGGGGTGGGTTCGGTTCAATCAGAATTTTTACACATAAAACGCTTTCCCTGCACCCGGTGCCGCGGTCGCGGTACGCGGGCTTTGGCTGACCTTGAGAGCAACGGACAGAAGCCCTAAGTGGACAGAGTACACAGTTGACAGTTAGTACACAAAACGGTACGGAGGAGTCGTCGGCATCTCGGTAGCAGCCGCAATAACAAAAAAAAAACCCCCAACAATATCTTCCAGAATGCGCGGTTCGTTTGGTACTCGCGAAAATACCATTTCCTGAGAATGGATTCTTCCTACAGAAAGCACTCCCGGGTGCTGGTCGGATAGGCTCGGGCATGGGGGATTTCCGATTGGCCATTAATTTGGTCGAAGACGAGCGGTTTGAGCTATTCGGAAGGAATACAGAGCGCGGTCGAATATTGTTGTGCCCATACCCGCAGCCCCTGGTCAAGTCATCGTGGCCCGTAGGCGGCCGCCCCACCGAGCAGCGCTGCAAGGGGCACCCGGCCGAACGGTAGCGCAGCTGAGGGGAGTGGTGGATGTAAGTTTTTTTTAATTTTTGCTCGATGGCTTTTTTGGTAATTTATAGAAAACTGGTTTTGTGCTACCTGGCCCACGGAGCATCGCTAGAATCGCGCCAAACCCCGCGATTGCGATTGATGCTCCCCAACGAAAGAGAAATGAAGATGGGGCACCAACGAACGCCGCTTTTGCGCGACCTCCCCCTCCAGAAATAACAAGTCCAGCGGATCGGTTACCATCCGATACACTGGACCGGTTTAAGACGGTGGTGTATTTGTTTTTTTTTTTGGTGGCCGCCTGCTCGCCGATTGCTGGCTTGCCTGCCGAGCACCCTGGGGAAGTCATCTCTTCTTTGCAGCAGGTTGTGAATACGCGAGTTGTACGAGGGGTACCCAGCTGTGTGCGTGGTGGTCGGTGATGTCGAATTTGGGGGCGAAAAACGTTATCGATGGATTCTTTCACTGTCGCCTCGCGCCACCGGAGGGGATGACTTTATGCAAATTATGCCTGTGAGTGTGTGTGTCTTAATGGTGACTAGAGGGAGGAAGAGGAAAGGAGGCTTGACCGAAGATAGAATCTAATGCGCGCTGTGATACGAGAATAAGCAGCAGCAGCAGTGTCCCTGAAGATGGCTTTGAAAAGTTCACGTCAGGCTTTTATTGGATATCGTTTAATGGGATGGCTGTTGACTTTGTTAAATGTTACGTATTAAATAATTTGTATATATGGGCATGCGTGTTCGTATCTTCGGTTTGAAATTCAAACTCTTCCACGACACACTCTGACTCTGCTCACACTCTCAATGTAGCAGTTAATTAAATGCTAATTTTTCATTCTACCGCGCGATGCGTAGCCGACTAATTTCGACGTCTGCCAGCTAGCAAAAGGTCAGGTCCAAGCGCTAGCGCAACAGATAAATCATGGCGCGGTGTGGAATGACAACCAACCTGAAAATGAGCTGATGATACGATTTACGTCCTCGCAGGGTCGAACCCGCGTCGAACGTGATCCATGGTCGTTGCGATCCATCAATAGCCTCGGGTATGCATTGTGTACATCTTGCCGTAACAGCGTTGGTTTTGGCCAAACGACCCTGCAATTGTATGGTCAAGGTTGAAACGGGTCATCCAGCCAGAGCCGGAACATCCATAAAGCCGAACAAACCGCTAGAAGATCAAAGGTGCCCGAGATCTACAGACACTTTGTTTTCGCCAGCAGTTCTCATCAGCAATTCCAAAGTGGAAAAAATTATTAGGCTACGGGCAAATTATACATGCTCTTTACAATCTTTTTGGAGCAAAACAAATAACTTGGTCCAGTTGTGTGATTTCTTTGGTGTAAAACAGAAACTTTGCGATCATACCGGATTTGCACAGGCCTCAGAGATCTTTCTTTTTCTGGACAGTGCGAGTGGATCGTACGACTGGCGAACGCCTATTTAGCATGTTTCGCTGGTAACACACATATTGCAAAATAGCTCTTTTACTATTTGCAACTCTGTCATTAACAATACCGTAAGTTTTTGGAACATCATATAAAGCAAAGCACCCGAACATTCAATTATTCTATCACTTTCTTGATGTAATCAATCGATATACAATGGCATTTGAATCCTGTACTCTTTGTCATCTGGGAAAATAATTACTGCCTTGCAATTGATTTTGCGGCTATGGTTAAATCCGCTGAAATGCAGCTAAAATCAAAATGATTTTAAACGAACTCTTAACATTGCGTATATATAAATATAATGTATTGGAGTTTTATTTCTTTAAAGTATTAGTTATATTTGTCTAGTACACTACAACCTAGGTTACCCTCCAAAATAGGCTACAGTTAAGGAATTATTTGAAATCAAAACATTACATACAAGACATTGAATAAAGAATGAAATAGAAACTTCACAATGTGTTTAGAAAAAATAAGCATTGTAACACCACGTAAATGATGTCTGAAGGCTTATTATCCGCCACTACAGCCAGCCAAATTCAATATATTTCCAAACCTGTATAACCATAATCCTATAAACCAGCCATATAATTAATTGGAGCTCCTGCAATACCACCAGATAGGGAGCGTTTCGATTATGCTTCCTCGAATCTTTTCAAAGTATTTGATATGTTAAGTCAGTTACTTTGGTTTTACGATAGGTACCAATGCTAAGAGTTGCATAATTAGCAAATCTTCCAGTATACATTAAGCGAATCTTAAGAACCAAGCTCAGTTTGTGTTGTTTAAAGATGTGTTTGTTATGCGGACGATAAAGATGGGATGTGCGATATTGCTAGGAATTTCATGAATTGATTGCAAAATCATCCAACTGCTGCAGTGTGTTATAAAATACCTTATCGAACAGTTTCCTTCCCTCAGGCGATTATGTATATTGGAAATAATCGCCTCCGCTTGCATTGAACAGAGTGAGCTCTGAGTGTGTGTCTGTGTATGTGTGTGTGAGAGAGAGACAGCTCTTTCCCATTTGCAATTCAAAGTATCAGTATTTTTCCAACAAAATCAATCGGCAAAAGCTTGTTCAGGGTTGACCAGAACGAAATCTGTTTGCTCTCCTAAGCTTCTTTTTTGTTCGGTAACAGGTTTTGTTTCGTTTATTTTTTCTTTTACCAGTTTTTGGGTGTTCACGAAAACTAGAAGTCAAAAGTCGATCCATCTCGCCCGGCCGGTTCGTGCGTTCGCGATGCTTCGCGCTAAACAGTCGCGGGTAATCCCCAGAAAACTGGTAACTTGCGCGAGCGCACAAGCGATGGCGAAGGCGGAACGGTGCTGATTGTCGCCTATTTCCACCGAATGCTGTGAGCATCTATGCAGTTATCCTTGAGGAATGCAGTCCTACCCGCGCGCTGCAGATTCCGTGCACAGCCCAAATTATCGTGCGCGAGACTTCTGAATGCGCCAGCTATAATAGCGCCCACCATTCGAGCGGCTTTAGAAAGATTGTTAGACCGATGCGCACAGGCCAATTTTTATTGATGTAAAAAAACAAAACAAAAAAAAAAAATGAAAATCCGTAAAACTGCTCATCTAGCTTTATTCCCCATTCTACTGCTTAGTTTTCTCTCGCGAAACGATCAGGAAACAATGTTAGCAACAGTGAAAAATGTGGCTCGGTTGAGATCATCGCATTTCGTTTTTGCTTCTTGGTATATCAACCAGTTTTACAGCTCAAAGATTTTATATTTTTAGAATTTTTGGGGCCGTGGCTAGAGTTTGACTGGGACAGTTGGCGTACATAACATCGCGTTTGGTGTCTTCGAAAAGAACCCGCTCTGTTACTGGATTGGGATCGTTTGAATGCTTCAGGAAAGGTTCTTCAGCACCAATGTGCTAAAATTGACAGTTCAAGGTTTTCGATGCATCGCTTTCAATAAACAACAACATTCTGAAATTAAAAGGCAATGGCTTGCGTTTTCCGGAAAGCTTGTAACTAACGCTGACGCTCAACTGCCTGAAGCACAATTAATCCAGGTTGGATACGCAAAGCATCCGCTTTTGGGGCAATAACAATCGGTAAGGGAAGTGGGAAGATATTTTTGATTATAAAATTTTGTTAACATCCCTTCGTTCTCGTCTACTATTCACTCCCTACCTCATATTGTGCTGCCTTCTTAGGTAAGGTTAGTAATAAAGATCTCTTCAAAGGCGAGGCAAACTTTGTAAACAAATTGAAATTGAGAAGCTCCCATTATCCCCTCCATACACTCTTTGGAGCAGTGTTTGTATTTCTGAGATTTTGAGATTTTGTTTTCTATTGAAGTTTTTGATGTGCTGCAGTCATTCGTGACGTTTTGTTTCAGTTTTTTTAATTTTCTCGATCGTTTGTGATCTTTTGCAATCTTTTGGATTCATTCTGATCTTTACGATTATACTTTTTTACTCTGCGAGCTCGTGCGATTTTTAACACTCTCTTGCTGTCTTTTCCTCACTGACGAACTTATTTGCCAGCTTTTCGATTCGCTATGAATACGCCCGAATACCCAAACACGTCTGGATCAAAGCATATCCGGGTATCCCCACATGTTTCGTTGGTCCTGTTAATATCCGTAGTTTTATTACGTAGCGTTACGTTCAATTCTGATCAGTTTGTAAGCAATTATGAAATAATTTAGAGCATTTAAAAAAAACACCATACAGAGAAGCGTAAGAATGGACTTTTTATTCTAAAGATGATTAAATGCCGGTTCCTATTGAGACTCGATCTCATGATCGATGGCACAACAAACCGTGCTCCTAGTACAATGCTTTGGACCCCATCGTGTGGTTAGATGTAAACAAGCTATAAAATTGCTTTATGTTCGATACAAAACTTTACTTCACATTACTTGTGGGGTAACGATTACAGAATCACAACAGTACAGACATCAAACCACTTCAATGGATCATTTATAAGTATTGATACTGTAATACTCTACTGGTGCTTTAAACATCTTTTTGCAGCACAGGCTATAGGCGACCCAGGCATCGTTCGTTTCAAAGTTGTCTAAAAGCTTATCAAACTAAGCCCTAAGAAACAATCACCGCTGTATCAACTGGCAGAATGAATTAAATTTCACAAACACCCATACACACCTCGTTTTCACCAGATGGTTTCGCCCCGCTCAAAGCGTCCTACGACGTAACGTTCTTGAATTTTTAATCAGGTAGAAAATAAGATAAGAAAATGAAAACAAAAGTATAAAACGTAATCATCGTGGAAATGGAAACCATAAAAACTGGTTCTCCCAGCTCATTTGCATACTCACCAATGCGACGTTGCGGCGTTCGACGGATGATCGTTAGAAGATGCTTTACAATAATAATAATAATAATAAAAATAATATAAAAACCAACTTATTCCTATAAGGAGCATCCACCGAGAGTGAAAGATAGCGCTGGAAAGTAAAGACGGGAAAGGAAAGAACTCGGCATACAAAAATAGCTCTCCTTCTTTCCGAGAAAAACAACAACAACTGATTCGCAGAACAAACAGAACGATTTCGGGCAGAGCAGCAAAATGGCAAAAGTCACAGCAAGGCGTACGTTCGTGGTAGCTGTTTCGGGCACTGGCGTAACGGGCTACATGCGAAGGAAAACTTTGGAACTGGCGACTGGAGCGTACCTAACGAGCCAAAAATGGATAATGGAATTGGGATTTTTTTAATTTTAGCAATGCTGGTATACCATAATTAGAACATATCGTACATAAATGATTCTGCCTTTTGCATTTGCAATCCTTTTCCTAATTAAAAAAGAAAGAAAGAGAGATCACCAATACTTCCTCTTCTTCCGTTCACTCGATAGCTTCGCCAACTTCTCATCCGAGTGGCCTGCGTTTGTGTAGCTGAGTTTATCGAGCACCGTTCTATACCTCAACCACCCCCAGTAGATCTCTGCCTACAACTGTTGCGTTTTTTTGCGAGTCTTATATTTGAATGTTTGGGCATGGCATTTTTTTGTCGTTCTTGCGTGCTTCCAAAGCACTCTGCCCGGCTTATGTCAATAGATGTAGCTTCACACCAACAGGTGACGCTACCGCGGGCATCTTTAACCTTTGTTGGTGGGGCACGACAAACAATAAGTAGCAAAAACTCGCATATGTTCCGCCCAAACTGAAGAAAATTTCCAGCTGAGTTTATAAAGTCAAGCAGGACAAAAAATATCTCACATCCACATCAAGCAAAAAAACACACACACAAAACTGGAAAGGCTTTTCGCATGAACGCTTCCAGCCGAATTGTGCGATTTATTGCCATTTGTGCGAACATTTCTAACCAGATTTTCATGCTTTCCTTGATCTTTCATTCGCGCGCATGAAGATAAGAGGGAAACGATTGAAAAAGAACGAGAGAAAGATAGCCAGAAAGAACGAAACTCGGCAAAGATGCATTGTAAAATTAGCTCAGAACAACGCCTGTTGGGCGTGTTCTGCTTGCGGCTGCGTGGTATATAAAACCCCAAAGTCCTGTGTCCTTCATCAGTCAAGTTCGATTATTGCTACGAACAGGCCACTGGAAGGAAGTCTGTCCAAGACATTCTGACAAGTGTCTACTAATAGTGCGTGTCCCGTATCATCAGCCCGCAACAACGCCGAAAACCATTGCAATGCGCTTCTTTGTGGTGAGTTACTGAGAGGGGAAAAAAACACAGGGGCCAATTCTATTCGGGTTGAGTCTGCCGAGCGTCGCGTCACCATTCAACCAGCGCTCTGCTACGCAGTGCATCATCAATCAATCGTGTTTGCAAACGGAGCCAGAAGCTTGGACATTTCTGGAAAGAGACTACTTGGAAGGAGAAGTTGCTAATTGCTGGATGTTTGGGTTCATTTTAGCAACCGCAATGCCGCTCCATGTGCGAAGTTCTGTGGCGTCTCTAATGTTCCAATTTCTTCTCCCCTGTGCGTTCTAACCCTCTAGGTAATAGCCGCCTGTCTGGCCGTCGCGTCGGCCGATATCGGGCTCGACCTGCGTCAGGGAGCATCGGCCGGAAGCAGCAGCTACGCCGGTAGCCAAGGCGCAGTGAGCATCGATTACGCACCCGCCCTTTTCGAGGACTCCGTCGTCGGTGGAGCTGCATCCGGTGCCAGTGCCCGCTCGTTCGGTGGAGCCAGCTCGTTCGGTGGAGCCGGATCGTACGGCGGCGCTTCCTCCGGAGCGTCCAGCGGCGCCTACGCAGGCGCTGCCAGCGGTGCACAGTACAATGCCGGCTACCAGGCGGGACTTCGTGACGGTGCTTCTGCATCTGCCGGTTCGTCCGCATCGGCCGGATCATTCGGTGGAGCCGGAACCCGTTTCGGTTCGATTGCTGGATCTAACGCTAACGGCTTCGTCGGTAGCGGCAGCTCGGCCGGATCTAGCAGCTTCGCCGGTAGCGGCGCGTTCGGCTCGGCTTCGGCCGGTGCATCCGCCTTTGCCCAGGCAAAGACGGAGGTGCGCTATGCTGCCCCGGTGGTCCTGAAGAACTTCTACTACCATGTCGCGCCGGAGGAGCCGCAGGCCGAGGCCGGAGCCAAAACGCTCACCATCACGCCCCGCAAGCACTACAAGGTCATCTTCATCAAGGCCCCGTCTGCCAGCGCCAACGCCGGTGCATCGTCCCAGGCCGCCAGCCAAACCGAAGAGAAGACGCTCGTCTACGTGCTCGTCAACAAGCCCGCCAAGGCACAGGCCACTAGCGAGGCCGAGGCAAGCTCGTTCACCTCTGGCAAGCCGGAGGTGTACTTCATCAAGTACCAGGGTGCTCAGGCTCAGGCTCAGGCTGGCGCTATTGCTGGAGCAGTTGGTGGACAGGCTGGATCGTTTGCCGACGCTCAGTCCAACGCTGGTGTTTCATACGATGCCGGTTTCGGTGGTGCCTCTGGTTTCGGTGGTGCCTCTGGTTTCGGTGGTGCCTCTGGATTCGGTGCTGGTGCCGGTTCGTCTTCATTCGCGAATTCCGCTTCATCGGCCAATGTTGGCACTGACTTTGTTGACTTCGGTGCACGCAGCGGTGTGTCGGTTGGCTCGGTCGGAAGCAGCGGATACAACGCCGGCTACACTGCCGGCTATACCGCGGCCGCTACCGGTGGACTGGCAGTTACGCCCTCGTACGACTCCGTGGCCGTCGGTGCTAATGCTGGCGCTGGTAGCAGTATCGTGTATTAAACCCACGACCCCCGGCCCCAGATCGCACCCGAGAACTAACCGAGCCCAAAGCGTCTGTGTTCAGCCTCAGCCGGACTAGCCTTCAGCGGCAGTAACGGTGCAGCTGCGCAGCTGCATTGCTCAACGCAACCGAATAGCAACATTGGAAAACGGACGAACACGAATCGGGCAGATTGGATTCAGCACGCATGAGTCGAACTGACGACTGCGTCATGTAACTAGTACCTTTAACGTAGCATTCTTCCCTGCCCCAGCATTCCTTTGCCTCTTCCTCTCAGTCATCGGACTGTTCCTCTTCCATTTCTACTTTAAACGTAAGCAACGTAAGATAGGTTTATTTTTCCCTCGAGCACCGTCGAACGATAAACACGTGAGTGACAGTAACGAACTAGCAGAATGGCGAATTTTGTGCGAACGTATAGTGAGAAGAAGCCAGCAATTGTATCTTAAGAAAAGTGTATTCAAACACGTACACACACACACGCACGCACACGTTTATATACATACACATATACGTAGACGTTTGATGACAAACGTCGGTAATAACAAACAAAAAATGGAATGAAATGATAAGAATAAAAATCGATCGTCAAAATGAAACTCCAGCGCTTCCGCATACTGATGCGTATGATGACGTCACAATCATGTTGCGCTCCGGCGCACTCTTGCTTTTTCCATTTCTTCCGATTCGGCGCAACAACCGGGATCGGACTAGACCAGTTTTGCGGGACGCTGGCTTGACAATCAGTAAAATGAACGGAAATCGGTCTACGTGGGAGTTAATTGATTTTTGGAATCAATTTCAAATCTACGCCAATTTCGCATTCTACGTCTTGCTTACTCTGTGAAAACAGTATTCGGTAATGTTTTCGAAAAGTTCATCTCCAATCATTTACATTTTAAAAATTATTGGAACTTTCCATATCAAAATTTCATATGAAAATGACGCGTTGCTTCTCTTCATGGATTTAGCTCTCCAATGATTCAGTACTCCTCCAAGATTAGCTGTTAAGCATAAACAAATAAACAAATTACAGGAATCAGACAGCATCTTTTAGTGATTAGTATTCCAAATATCGATCGGGGCCGGTCTGGTGGTACAGTCGTCCACTCGTACGACTTAACAACACGCCCGTCAATGGGTTCAAGCCCCGAATAGACCGTGCCCCCGTACGTAGGACTGACTATCCTGCTATGGTAACAATAAGTCACTGAAAGTCAAGCTCACTTCACTAGTGGGTTCTGGTAGGGCTTGACCGACAGCGGTTGTTGTGCCAAAGAAGAAGAATTCCAAATATCTCCATAAGTGAAAGTACTATTTCTAAGGGCACCTGATTGGAGCAGAGTCAGGAGAGGTAAGCAACATCAACCATAGCAATGGTGCAGACAACGAGGTGCCCCCCGCATGTTGGAATGAGATTTTCCAGCGCCATCAAGAAGCTTAAGTGCAACAAGTCTGCTGGCAGCGATGGACTGGTGACCGAAGTCTTCATGATGGGGCCGGAGAGGCGTACTGTGGAAATGCATCAGCTGATCGTGCGAATCTGGGAGCAGCAAAAACTACCGGTGGATTTGATGCTGGGTGTCTTTCACACAGTCTGCAAAAAAGGCGACAGGATGGAATGCTCAAATTTTCGTGCCATCACAGTTTTCAATGTTGCCCATCAGATCTTGTCCCAGATTATGTTATCTAGACTTGCGTCCCTTGGTACAACCCAAATAGCCAGAATTACTTAAGCAGCTCATTTTGGCACGCTAAAGATCGCTGCTCTAATTCGACAGCATCAAAGTTCTAGGTGGGTCTTTCAAACAGCGCTTAAGCAGCTTCCTTATGCTACGGTACCGGGGATTATTTTTCTTTGTGTTTTTTTTTCAAGCATGCGTCATCTATGAAATAAACAACAGGATTTGTTTTGTTTGTGTTAATGTGCATATTTTTAAATCCTTAATATTCATGAATTATACAAAATGTCACATAATCTACTGTACAATCACAATCACTTCACTCAATATTCCTCCTTCAATTGACTTAACTAGCTTAAGCAGCAGCAACGAGATGATTGACGGCACCAGTCTTTGACACTTTAACAAGGGCCACCTCGTACCGATGTCATGCATTAAAAAGCTATAAAGTTCCACCAAGTTCGATACGCTTTCTTAACAAGCCTTCAAGTTCCATCGTGAACCATACACAGGCTAATCAGCTACAAAGTTCCTGAGAGTTCCATGTGCCTGTTAAAAAGCTCCATAGTTCCGCAAAGTACCGTCTATCTCTTAATCAGCCACAAAGTACGACATCGGAACGATTTTTCATTAAACAGCCCCAAATCAGCTATAAAGGACAAGCTGGTTATTTGGGAAATATCATCGGCAGAAACAATGCTGGATTTGTTGGCCAAATGTTTACTCTTCTAAAGATCCTCCAATAATACCAAGAGCGCCAGAACCCTACGCACTACATGTTCATCGACTTCAAAGCAGTCGATATCATAACCACGAATAAGCTATGGAACATCATGCAGCGGAACCATTTTGAAGGGAAGATGATTCGACTGTTAGAGGCCACCTTGAACGGAGAGCAGTGCAAGGTAAGAGTATCGAACGTGATGTACGAAACGTTCGAATCTCTCAGCAGTATTAGGCAAGATGACAGATTCTCCAGTATGCTCGTAATATCATCTTGGAAGGTGTAATTCTATGCGCGGCGCTAGTCAACGATATCTTTTGCACCATATTTTACGGTACTCTCCAATTTTATGGCATCGCGAAATACATCGACATCATCGACAAGACGATTGCGAAGGTGTGTTAGCAGTTACCCCTGCTCAAACGGGAGCAGCAAGAGTTGGATTGAGCTTCAATGCGACGAAGACGAAGGGCAGTGTATTAGCTCCAATCGGGGGGGGCAGTGTATTAGTTGACGGCTACAACCTCGAGAAGGTAGATGAGTTCTGCGATCTTGGGATGGTCGTTACTTCGGACAACGACATCAGTATCGAAATGCGGAGACGCATTGTGCAGGGATATCGTGCATCCTATGGGCTAAACTATCTGTTGAGATCCAGGACACTTCGAGACCGCAAGAAATGTGAGATATATCGCACGTTGGTTCGTCCGGTGGTCTCTATTTCCACGAGTCCTGGACTATACGAGCAAAGCGGCATTGTAGTACATCAATTTTAGATTTATTTAGATTTATTTAAAAATTATAATAGCGTGCCGCATGGACAAACATGGATCATTCATAGGTTTGGACTTACTTTACTGCTTTTTGTGATTGGATTTGAGAATCATTTAGCTCATTTCTTTCTGTACGGTTTATGAACAAGAATCATTTATCGAAATTTATAAAGTTGTGAATGTTTGCCCGCGGGTGGAGGTGCATATAGCGAAATCATCTGCATAATCAAAGCGTTTCGATGATTTCATTGCGTGGATATCCGATGTGAATAAATTAGAAAGGATTCACAAAACAAGATGGATGACAAAATATTATCCTATAGTAGGCCGATCTGAGGACTGTACATATGAATCTAGTAATTTTAGTTCGACAGAAAATATCCACAGAATGTCGTTTACAGGAAGCATCGGTACTGAAAGATTTTATACAAGATCACGAGATTACTTAAATTGACTTCTTCATGCTATACTCCATTTTCACTGTTTTAAGCTTATGAGTACAGAAAGAAAAATGTCTCAAATCGTAATAGTATTCCGGTTTGAGTAAGATCGATTAATGTTGCAAAATACAACTTTAAAAAATGACACATACATTATTTTTGCAAGTGGTTTATACGACATTAATTGATCTTACTCAAACCGAGAGACTATCGAGATGCAAGCGCCACAATTAGGAATCTATTTAGAGACTTCAGAATTGCACTGCACCCCGTTCATGGTGGCCTCTAACAGCCGAATAAACTTCTCAGCAGAATTGGTTCTTTATTTGGCATTTGAGTTTTTTATTTATTTAACGAATACGGCCTATGTCGTTCCTCTTGAAAAAGGTGGTATCTTACAAATTTATCATTTGGGTATTCCTCGTTCTCGATGCCTAATTTGTCGATCGTCGTTCTACACCTCAACCGCCCCCAGTAGATCTCTGCCTACAACTGTTGCATTTTTTTGCGAGTCTTATATTTGAATGTTTGGGCATGGCATTTTTTTGTCGTTCTTGCGTGCTTCCAAAGCACTCTGCCCGGCTTATGTCAATAGATGTAGCTTCACACCAACAGGTGACGCTACCGCGGGCATCTTTAACCTTTGTTGGTGGGGCACGACAAACAATAAGTAGCAAAAACTCGCATATGTTCCGCCCAAACTGAAGAAAATTTCCAGCTGAGTTTATAAAGTCAAGCAGGACAAAAAATATCTCACATCTACATCAAGCAAAAAAAAAAAAAACACACACACACACACAAAACTGGAAAGGCTTTTCGCATGAACGCTTCCAGCCGAATTGTGCGATTTATTGCCATTTGTGCGAACATTTCTAACCAGATTTTCATGCTTTCCTTGATCTTTCATTCGCGCGCATGAAGATAAGAGGGAAACGATTGAAAAAGAACGAGAGAAAGATAGCCAGAAAGAACGAAACTCGGCAAAGATGCATTGTAAAATTAGCTCAGAACAACGCCTGTTGGGCGTGTTCTGCTTGCGGCTGCGTGGTATATAAAACCCCAAAGTCCTGTGTCCTTCATCAGTCAAGTTCGATTATTGCTACGAACAGGCCACTGGAAGGAAGTCTGTCCAAGACATTCTGACAAGTGTCTACTAATAGTGCGTGTCCCGTATCATCAGCCCGCAACAACGCCGAAAACCATTGCAATGCGCTTCTTTGTGGTGAGTTACTGAGAGGGGAAAAAAACACAGGGGCCAATTCTATTCGGGTTGAGTCTGCCGAGCGTCGCGTCACCATTCAACCAGCGCTCTGCTACGCAGTGCATCATCAATCAATCGTGTTTGCAAACGGAGCCAGAAGCTTGGACATTTCTGGAAAGAGACTACTTGGAAGGAGAAGTTGCTAATTGCTGGATGTTTGGGTTCATTTTAGCAACCGCAATGCCGCTCCATGTGCGAAGTTCTGTGGCGTCTCTAATGTTCCAATTTCTTCTCCCCTGTGCGTTCTAACCCTCTAGGTAATAGCCGCCTGTCTGGCCGTCGCGTCGGCCGATATCGGGCTCGACCTGCGTCAGGGAGCATCGGCCGGAAGCAGCAGCTACGCCGGTAGCCAAGGCGCAGTGAGCATCGATTACGCACCCGCCCTTTTCGAGGACTCCGTCGTCGGTGGAGCTGCATCCGGTGCCAGTGCCCGCTCGTTCGGTGGAGCCAGCTCGTTCGGTGGAGCCGGATCGTACGGCGGCGCTTCCTCCGGAGCGTCCAGCGGCGCCTACGCAGGCGCTGCCAGCGGTGCACAGTACAATGCCGGCTACCAGGCGGGACTTCGTGACGGTGCTTCTGCGTCTGCCGGTTCGTCCGCATCGGCCGGATCATTCGGTGGAGCCGGAACCCGTTTCGGTTCGATTGCTGGATCTAACGCTAACGGCTTCGTCGGTAGCGGCAGCTCGGCCGGATCTAGCAGCTTCGCCGGTAGCGGCGCGTTCGGCTCGGCTTCGGCCGGTGCATCCGCCTTTGCCCAGGCAAAGACGGAGGTGCGCTATGCTGCCCCGGTGGTCCTGAAGAACTTCTACTACCATGTCGCGCCGGAGGAGCCGCAGGCCGAGGCCGGAGCCAAAACGCTCACCATCACGCCCCGCAAGCACTACAAGGTCATCTTCATCAAGGCCCCGTCTGCCAGCGCCAACGCCGGTGCATCGTCCCAGGCCGCCAGCCAAACCGAAGAGAAGACGCTCGTCTACGTGCTCGTCAACAAGCCCGCCAAGGCACAGGCCACTAGCGAGGCCGAGGCAAGCTCGTTCACCTCTGGCAAGCCGGAGGTGTACTTCATCAAGTACCAGGGTGCTCAGGCTCAGGCTCAGGCTGGCGCTATTGCTGGAGCAGTTGGTGGACAGGCTGGATCGTTTGCCGACGCTCAGTCCAACGCTGGTGTTTCATACGATGCCGGTTTCGGTGGTGCCTCTGGTTTCGGTGGTGCCTCTGGTTTCGGTGGTGCCTCTGGATTCGGTGCTGGTGCCGGTTCGTCTTCATTCGCGAATTCCGCTTCATCGGCCAATGTTGGCACTGACTTTGTTGACTTCGGTGCACGTAGCGGTGTGTCGGTTGGCTCGGTCGGAAGCAGCGGATACAACGCCGGCTACACTGCCGGCTATACCGCGGCCGCTACCGGTGGACTGGCAGTTACGCCCTCGTACGACTCCGTGGCCGTCGGTGCTAATGCTGGCGCTGGTAGCAGTATCGTGTATTAAACCCACGACCCCCGGCCCCAGATCGCACCCGAGAACTAACCGAGCCCAAAGCGTCTGTGTTCAGCCTCAGCCGGACTAGCCTTCAGCGGCAGTAACGGTGCAGCTGCGCAGCTGCATTGCTCAACGCAACCGAATAGCAACATTGGAAAACGGACGAACACGAATCGGGCAGATTGGATTCAGCACGCATGAGTCGAACTGACGACTGCGTCATGTAACTAGTACCTTTAACGTAGCATTCTTCCCTGCCCCAGCATTCCTTTGCCTCTTCCTCTCAGTCATCGGACTGTTCCTCTTCCATTTCTACTTTAAACGTAAGCAACGTAAGATAGGTTTATTTTTCCCTCGAGCACCGTCGAACGATAAACACGTGAGTGACAGTAACGAACTAGCAGAATGGCGAATTTTGTGCGAACGTATAGTGAGAAGAAGCCAGCAATTGTATCTTAAGAAAAGTGTATTCAAACACGTACACACACACACGCACGCACACGTTTATATACATACACATATACGTAGACGTTTGATGACAAACGTCGGTAATAACAAACAAAAAATGGAATGAAATGATAAGAATAAAAATCGATCGTCAAAATGAAACTCCAGCGCTTCCGCATACTGATGCGTATGATGACGTCACAATCATGTTGCGCTCCGGCGCACTCTTGCTTTTTCCAATTCTTCCGATTCGGCGCAACAACCGGGATCGGACTAGACCAGTTTTGCGGGACGCTGGCTTGACAATCAGTAAAATGAACGGAAATCGGTCTACGTGGGAGTTAATTGATTTTTGGAATCAATTTCAAATTTCAGTATTCGTTAATGTTTTCGAAAAGTTCATGTCAAATTCAATCATTTACATTTTAAAAATTATTGGAACTTTCCATATCAAAATTTCAAAAGAAAATGACGCGTTGCTTCTCTCCATGGATTTAGCTCTCCAATGATTCAGTACTCCTCCAAGATTAGCTGTTAAGCATAAACAAATAAACAAATTACAGGAATCAGACAGCATCTTTTAGTGATTAATATTCCAAATATCTCCATAGGTGAAAGTACTATTTCTAAGGGCACCTGAATGGAGCAGAGACAGGAGAGGTAAGCAACATCAACCATAGCAATGGTGCAGACAACGAGGTGCCCCCCGCATGTTGGAATGAGATTTTCCAGCGCCATCAAGAAGCTTAAGAGCAACAAGTCTGCTGGCAGCGATGGACTGGTGACCGAAGTCTTCATGATGGGGCCGGAGAGGCGTACTGTGGAAATGCATCAGCTGATCGTGCGAATCTGGGAGCAGCAAAAACTACCGGTGGATTTGATGCTGGGTGTCTTTCACACAGTCTGCAAAAAAGGCGACAGGATGGAATGCTCAAATTTTCGTGCCATCACAGTTTTCAATGTTGCCCATCAGATCCTGTCCCAGATTATGTTATCTAGACTTGCGTCCCTTGGTACAACCCAAATAGCCAGAATTACTTAAGCAGCTCATTTTGGCACGCTAAAGATCGCTGCTCTAATTCGACAGCATCAAAGTTCTAGGTGGGTCTTTCAAACAGCGCTTAAGCAGCTTCCTTATGCTACGGTACCGGGGATTATTTTTCTTTGTGTTTTTTTTTCAAGCATGCGTCATCTATGAAATAAACAACAGGATTTGTTTTGTTTGTGTTAATGTGCATATTTTTAAATCCTTAATATTCATGAATTATACAAAATGTCACATAATCTACTGTACAATCACAATCACTTCACTCAATATTCCTCCTTCAATTGACTTAACTAGCTTAAGCAGCAGCAACGAGATGATTGACGGCACCAGTCTTTGACACTTTAACAAGGGCCACCTCGTACCGATGTCATGCATTAAAAAGCTATAAAGTTCCACCAAGTTCGATACGCTTTCTTAACAAGCCTTCAAGTTCCATCGTGAACCATACACAGGCTAATCAGCTACAAAGTTCCTGAGAGTTCCATGTGCCTGTTAAAAAGCTCCATAGTTCCGCAAAGTACCGTCTATCTCTTAATCAGCCACAAAGTACGACATCGGAACGATTTTTCATTAAACAGCCCCAAATCAGCTATAAAGGACAAGCTGGTTATTTGGGAAATATCATCGGCAGAAACAATGCTGGATTTGTTGGCCAAATGTTTACTCTTCTAAAGATCCTCCAATAATACCAAGAGCGCCAGAACCCTACGCACTACATGTTCATCGACTTCAAAGCAGTCGATATCATAACCACGAATAAGCTATGGAACATCATGCAGCGGAACCATTTTGAAGGGAAGATGATTCGACTGTTAGAGGCCACCTTGAACGGAGAGCAGTGCAAGGTAAGAGTATCGAACGCGATGTACGAAACGTTCGAATCTCTCAGCAGTATTAGGCAAGATGACAGATTCTCCAGTATGCTCGTAATATCATCTTGGAAGGTGTAATTCTATGCGCGGCGCTAGTCAACGATATCTTTTGCACCATATTTTACGGTACTCTCCAATTTTATGGCATCGCGAAATACATCGACATCATCGACAAGACGATTGCGAAGGTGTGTTAGCAGTTACCCCTGCTCAAACGGGAGCAGCAAGAGTTGGATTGAGCTTCAATGCGACGAAGACGAAGGGCAGTGTATTAGCTCCAATCGGGGGGGCAGTGTATTAGTTGACGGCTACAACCTCGAGAAGGTAGATGAGTTCTGCGATCTTGGGATGGTCGTTACTTCGGACAACGACATCAGTATCGAAATGCGGAGACGCATTGTGCAGGGATATCGTGCATCCTATGGGCTAAACTATCTGTTGAGATCCAGGACACTTCGAGACCGCAAGAAATGTGAGATATATCGCACGTTGGTTCGTCCGGTGGTCTCTATTTCCACGAGTCCTGGACTATACGAGCAAAGCGGCATTGTAGTACATCAATTTTAGATTTATTTAGATTTATTTAAAAATTATAATAGCGTGCCGCATGGACAAACATGGATCATTCATAGGTTTGGACTTACTTTACTGCTTTTTGTGATTGGATTTGAGAATCATTTAGCTCATTTCTTTCTGTACGGTTTATGAACAAGAATCATTTATCGAAATTTATAAAGTTGTGAATGTTTGCCCGCGGGTGGAGGTGCATATAGCGAAATCATCTGCATAATCAAAGCGTTTCGATGATTTCATTGCGTGGATATCCGATGTGAATAAATTAGAAAGGATTCACAAAACAAGATGGATGACAAAATATTATCCTATAGTAGGCCGATCTGAGGACTGTACATATGAATCTAGTAATTTTAGTTCGACAGAAAATATCCACAGAATGTCGTTTACAGGAAGCATCGGTACTGAAAGATTTTATACAAGATCACGAGATTACTTAAATTGACTTCTTCATGCTATACTCCATTTTCACTGTTTTAAGCTTATGAGTACAGAAAGAAAAATGTCTCAAATCGTAATAGTATTCCGGTTTGAGTAAGATCGATTAATGTTGCAAAATACAACTTTAAAAAATGACACATACATTATTTTTGCAAGTGGTTTATACGACATTAATTGATCTTACTCAAACCGAGAGACTATCGAGATGCAAGCGCCACAATTAGGAATCTATTTAGAGACTTCAGAATTGCACTGCACCCCGTTCATGGTGGCCTCTAACAGCCGAATAAACTTCTCAGCAGAATTGGTTCTTTATTTGGCATTTGAGTTTTTTCTTTATTTAACGAATACGGCCTATGTCGTTCCTCTTGAAAAAGGTGGTATCTTACACAATTTATCATTTGGGTATTCCTCGTTCTCGATGCCTAATTTGTCGATCGTCGTTCTACACCTCAACCGCCCCCAGTAGATCTCTGCCTACAACTGTTGCATTTTTTTGCGAGTCTTATATTTGAATGTTTGGGCATGGCATTTTTTTGTCGTTCTTGCGTGCTTCCAAAGCACTCTGCCCGGCTTATGTCAATAGATGTAGCTTCACACCAACAGGTGACGCTACCGCGGGCATCTTTAACCTTTGTTGGTGGGGCACGACAAACAATAAGTAGCAAAAACTCGCATATGTTCCGCCCAAACTGAAGAAAATTTCCAGCTGAGTTTATAAAAACAAGCAGGACAAAAAATATCTCACATCCACATCAAAAAAAAAAACACACACACACAAAAACTGGAAAGGCTTTTCGCATGAACGCTTCCAGCCGAATTGTGCGATTTATTGCCATTAGTGCGAACATTTCTAACCAGATTTTCATGCTTTCCTTGATCTTTCATTCGCGCGCATGAAGATAAGAGGGAAACGATTGAAAAAGAACGAGAGAAAGATAGCCAGAAAGAACGAAACTCGGCAAAGATGCATTGTAAAATTAGCTCAGAACAACGCCTGTTGGGCGTGTTCTGCTTGCGGCTGCGTGGTATATAAAACCCCAAAGTCCTGTGTCCTTCATCAGTCAAGTTCGATTATTGCTACGAACAGGCCACTGGAAGGAAGTCTGTCCAAGACATTCTGACAAGTGTCTACTAATAGTGCGTGTCCCGTATCATCAGCCCGCAACAACGCCGAAAACCATTGCAATGCGCTTCTTTGTGGTGAGTTACTGAGAGGGGAAAAAAACACAGGGGCCAATTCTATTCGGGTTGAGTCTGCCGAGCGTCGCGTCACCATTCAACCAGCGCTCTGCTACGCAGTGCATCATCAATCAATCGTGTTTGCAAACGGAGCCAGAAGCTTGGACATTTCTGGAAAGAGACTACTTGGAAGGAGAAGTTGCTAATTGCTGGATGTTTGGGTTCATTTTAGCAACCGCAATGCCGCTCCATGTGCGAAGTTCTGTGGCGTCTCTAATGTTCCAATTTCTTCTCCCCTGTGCGTTCTAACCCTCTAGGTAATAGCCGCCTGTCTGGCCGTCGCGTCGGCCGATATCGGGCTCGACCTGCGTCAGGGAGCATCGGCCGGAAGCAGCAGCTACGCCGGTAGCCAAGGCGCAGTGAGCATCGATTACGCACCCGCCCTTTTCGAGGACTCCGTCGTCGGTGGAGCTGCATCCGGTGCCAGTGCCCGCTCGTTCGGTGGAGCCAGCTCGTTCGGTGGAGCCGGCTCGTACGGCGGCGCTTCCTCCGGAGCGTCCAGCGGCGCTTACGCAGGCGCTGCCAGCGGTGCACAGTACAATGCCGGCTACCAGGCGGGACTTCGTGACGGTGCTTCTGCGTCTGCCGGTTCGTCTGCATCGGCCGGATCATTCGGTGGAGCCGGAACCCGTTTCGGTTCGATTGCTGGATCTAACGCTAACGGCTTCGTCGGTAGCGGCAGCTCGGCCGGATCTAGCAGCTTCGGCGGTAGCGGCGCGTTCGGCTCGGCTTCGGCCGGTGCATCCGCCTTTGCCCAGGCCAAGACGGAGGTGCGCTATGCTGCCCCGGTGGTCCTGAAGAACTTCTACTACCATGTCGCGCCGGAGGAGCCGCAGGCCGAGGCCGGAGCCAAAACGCTCACCATCACGCCCCGCAAGCACTACAAGGTCATCTTCATCAAGGCCCCGTCTGCCAGCGCCAACGCCGGTGCATCGTCCCAGGCCGCCAGCCAAACCGAAGAGAAGACGCTCGTCTACGTGCTCGTCAACAAGCCCGCCAAGGCACAGGCCACTAGCGAGGCCGAGGCAAGCTCGTTCACCTCTGGCAAGCCGGAGGTGTACTTCATCAAGTACCAGGGTGCTCAGGCTCAGGCTCAGGCTGGCGCTATTGCTGGAGCAGTTGGTGGACAGGCTGGATCGTTTGCCGACGCTCAGTCCAACGCTGGTGTTTCATACGATGCCGGTTTCGGTGGTGCCTCTGGTTTCGGTGGTGCCTCTGGTTTCGGTGGTGCCTCTGGATTCGGTGCTGGTGCCGGTTCGTCTTCATTCGCGAATTCCGCTTCATCGGCCAATGTTGGCACTGACTTTGTTGACTTCGGTGCACGTAGCGGTGTGTCGGTTGGCTCGGTCGGAAGCAGCGGATACAACGCCGGCTACACTGCCGGCTATACCGCGGCCGCTACCGGTGGACTGGCAGTTACGCCCTCGTACGACTCCGTGGCCGTCGGTGCTAATGCTGGCGCTGGTAGCAGTATCGTGTATTAAACCCACGACCCCCGGCCCCAGATCGCACCCGAGAACTAACCGAGCCCAAAGCGTCTGTGTTCAGCCTCAGCCGGACTAGCCTTCAGCGGCAGTAACGGTGCAGCTGCGCAGCTGCATTGCTCAACGCAACCGAATAGCAACATTGGAAAACGGACGAACACGAATCGGGCAGATTGGATTCAGCACGCATGAGTCGAACTGACGACTGCGCCATGTAACTAGTACCTTTAACGTAGCATTCTTCCCTGCCCCAGCATTCCTTTGCCTCTTCCTCTCAGTCATCGGACTGTTCCTCTTGCATTTCTACTTTAAACGTAAGCAACGTAAGATAGGTTTATTTTTCCCTCGAGCACCGTCGAACGATAAACACGTGAGTGACAGTAACGAACTAGCAGAATGGCGAATTTTGTGCGAACGTATAGTGAGAAGAAGCCAGCAATTGTATCTTAAGAAAAGTGTATTCAAACACGTACACACACACACGCACGCACACGTTTATATACATACACATATACGTAGACGTTTGATGACAAACGTCGGTAATAACAAACAAAAATGGAATGAAATGATAAGAATAAAAATCGATCGTCAAAATGAAACTCCAGCGCTTCCGC
Source organism: Anopheles merus (assembly GCF_017562075.2). Taxonomy (NCBI): domain Eukaryota; kingdom Metazoa; phylum Arthropoda; class Insecta; order Diptera; family Culicidae; genus Anopheles; species Anopheles merus. Next base: position 7,555,317 of record NC_054081.1, on the reverse strand, counting down.
ATACTGATGCGTATGATGACGTCACAATCATGTTGCGCTCCGGCGCACTCTTGCTTTTTCCAATTCTTCCGATTCGGCGCAACAACCGGGATCGGACTAGACCAGTTTTGCGGGACGCTGGCTTGACAATCAGTAAAATGAACGGAAATCGGTCTACGTGGGAGTTAATTGATTTTTGGAATCAATTTCAAATTTCAGTATTCGTTAATGTTTTCGAAAAGTTCATGTCAAATTCAATCATTTACATTTTAAAAATTATTGGAACTTTCCATATCAAAATTTCAAAAGAAAATGACGCGTTGCTTCTCTCCATGGATTTAGCTCTCCAATGATTCAGTACTCCTCCAAGATTAGCTGTTAAGCATAAACAAATAAACAAATTACAGGAATCAGACAGCATCTTTTAGTGATTAATATTCCAAATATCTCCATAGGTGAAAGTACTATTTCTAAGGGCACCTGAATGGAGCAGAGACAGGAGAGGTAAGCAACATCAACCATAGCAATGGTGCAGACAACGAGGTGCCCCCCGCATGTTGGAATGAGATTTTCCAGCGCCATCAAGAAGCTTAAGAGCAACAAGTCTGCTGGCAGCGATGGACTGGTGACCGAAGTCTTCATGATGGGGCCGGAGAGGCGTACTGTGGAAATGCATCAGCTGATCGTGCGAATCTGGGAGCAGCAAAAACTACCGGTGGATTTGATGCTGGGTGTCTTTCACACAGTCTGCAAAAAAGGCGACAGGATGGAATGCTCAAATTTTCGTGCCATCACAGTTTTCAATGTTGCCCATCAGATCCTGTCCCAGATTATGTTATCTAGACTTGCGTCCCTTGGTACAACCCAAATAGCCAGAATTACTTAAGCAGCTCATTTTGGCACGCTAAAGATCGCTGCTCTAATTCGACAGCATCAAAGTTCTAGGTGGGTCTTTCAAACAGCGCTTAAGCAGCTTCCTTATGCTACGGTACCGGGGATTATTTTTCTTTGTGTTTTTTTTTCAAGCATGCGTCATCTATGAAATAAACAACAGGATTTGTTTTGTTTGTGTTAATGTGCATATTTTTAAATCCTTAATATTCATGAATTATACAAAATGTCACATAATCTACTGTACAATCACAATCACTTCACTCAATATTCCTCCTTCAATTGACTTAACTAGCTTAAGCAGCAGCAACGAGATGATTGACGGCACCAGTCTTTGACACTTTAACAAGGGCCACCTCGTACCGATGTCATGCATTAAAAAGCTATAAAGTTCCACCAAGTTCGATACGCTTTCTTAACAAGCCTTCAAGTTCCATCGTGAACCATACACAGGCTAATCAGCTACAAAGTTCCTGAGAGTTCCATGTGCCTGTTAAAAAGCTCCATAGTTCCGCAAAGTACCGTCTATCTCTTAATCAGCCACAAAGTACGACATCGGAACGATTTTTCATTAAACAGCCCCAAATCAGCTATAAAGGACAAGCTGGTTATTTGGGAAATATCATCGGCAGAAACAATGCTGGATTTGTTGGCCAAATGTTTACTCTTCTAAAGATCCTCCAATAATACCAAGAGCGCCAGAACCCTACGCACTACATGTTCATCGACTTCAAAGCAGTCGATATCATAACCACGAATAAGCTATGGAACATCATGCAGCGGAACCATTTTGAAGGGAAGATGATTCGACTGTTAGAGGCCACCTTGAACGGAGAGCAGTGCAAGGTAAGAGTATCGAACGCGATGTACGAAACGTTCGAATCTCTCAGCAGTATTAGGCAAGATGACAGATTCTCCAGTATGCTCGTAATATCATCTTGGAAGGTGTAATTCTATGCGCGGCGCTAGTCAACGATATCTTTTGCACCATATTTTACGGTACTCTCCAATTTTATGGCATCGCGAAATACATCGACATCATCGACAAGACGATTGCGAAGGTGTGTTAGCAGTTACCCCTGCTCAAACGGGAGCAGCAAGAGTTGGATTGAGCTTCAATGCGACGAAGACGAAGGGCAGTGTATTAGCTCCAATCGGGGGGGCAGTGTATTAGTTGACGGCTACAACCTCGAGAAGGTAGATGAGTTCTGCGATCTTGGGATGGTCGTTACTTCGGACAACGACATCAGTATCGAAATGCGGAGACGCATTGTGCAGGGATATCGTGCATCCTATGGGCTAAACTATCTGTTGAGATCCAGGACACTTCGAGACCGCAAGAAATGTGAGATATATCGCACGTTGGTTCGTCCGGTGGTCTCTATTTCCACGAGTCCTGGACTATACGAGCAAAGCGGCATTGTAGTACATCAATTTTAGATTTATTTAGATTTATTTAAAAATTATAATAGCGTGCCGCATGGACAAACATGGATCATTCATAGGTTTGGACTTACTTTACTGCTTTTTGTGATTGGATTTGAGAATCATTTAGCTCATTTCTTTCTGTACGGTTTATGAACAAGAATCATTTATCGAAATTTATAAAGTTGTGAATGTTTGCCCGCGGGTGGAGGTGCATATAGCGAAATCATCTGCATAATCAAAGCGTTTCGATGATTTCATTGCGTGGATATCCGATGTGAATAAATTAGAAAGGATTCACAAAACAAGATGGATGACAAAATATTATCCTATAGTAGGCCGATCTGAGGACTGTACATATGAATCTAGTAATTTTAGTTCGACAGAAAATATCCACAGAATGTCGTTTACAGGAAGCATCGGTACTGAAAGATTTTATACAAGATCACGAGATTACTTAAATTGACTTCTTCATGCTATACTCCATTTTCACTGTTTTAAGCTTATGAGTACAGAAAGAAAAATGTCTCAAATCGTAATAGTATTCCGGTTTGAGTAAGATCGATTAATGTTGCAAAATACAACTTTAAAAAATGACACATACATTATTTTTGCAAGTGGTTTATACGACATTAATTGATCTTACTCAAACCGAGAGACTATCGAGATGCAAGCGCCACAATTAGGAATCTATTTAGAGACTTCAGAATTGCACTGCACCCCGTTCATGGTGGCCTCTAACAGCCGAATAAACTTCTCAGCAGAATTGGTTCTTTATTTGGCATTTGAGTTTTTTCTTTATTTAACGAATACGGCCTATGTCGTTCCTCTTGAAAAAGGTGGTATCTTACACAATTTATCATTTGGGTATTCCTCGTTCTCGATGCCTAATTTGTCGATCGTCGTTCTACACCTCAACCGCCCCCAGTAGATCTCTGCCTACAACTGTTGCATTTTTTTGCGAGTCTTATATTTGAATGTTTGGGCATGGCATTTTTTTGTCGTTCTTGCGTGCTTCCAAAGCACTCTGCCCGGCTTATGTCAATAGATGTAGCTTCACACCAACAGGTGACGCTACCGCGGGCATCTTTAACCTTTGTTGGTGGGGCACGACAAACAATAAGTAGCAAAAACTCGCATATGTTCCGCCCAAACTGAAGAAAATTTCCAGCTGAGTTTATAAAAACAAGCAGGACAAAAAAATATCTCACATCCACATCAAGCAAAAAAACACACACACAAAACTGGAAAGGCTTTTCGCATGAACGCTTCCAGCCGAATTGTGCGATTTATTGCCATTAGTGCGAACATTTCTAACCAGATTTTCATGCTTTCCTTGATCTTTCATTCGCGCGCATGAAGATAAGAGGGAAACGATTGAAAAAGAACGAGAGAAAGATAGCCAGAAAGAACGAAACTCGGCAAAGATGCATTGTAAAATTAGCTCAGAACAACGCCTGTTGGGCGTGTTCTGCTTGCGGCTGCGTGGTATATAAAACCCCAAAGTCCTGTGTCCTTCATCAGTCAAGTTCGATTATTGCTACGAACAGGCCACTGGAAGGAAGTCTGTCCAAGACATTCTGACAAGTGTCTACTAATAGTGCGTGTCCCGTATCATCAGCCCGCAACAACGCCGAAAACCATTGCAATGCGCTTCTTTGTGGTGAGTTACTGAGAGGGGAAAAAAACACAGGGGCCAATTCTATTCGGGTTGAGTCTGCCGAGCGTCGCGTCACCATTCAACCAGCGCTCTGCTACGCAGTGCATCATCAATCAATCGTGTTTGCAAACGGAGCCAGAAGCTTGGACATTTCTGGAAAGAGACTACTTGGAAGGAGAAGTTGCTAATTGCTGGATGTTTGGGTTCATTTTAGCAACCGCAATGCCGCTCCATGTGCGAAGTTCTGTGGCGTCTCTAATGTTCCAATTTCTTCTCCCCTGTGCGTTCTAACCCTCTAGGTAATAGCCGCCTGTCTGGCCGTCGCGTCGGCCGATATCGGGCTCGACCTGCGTCAGGGAGCATCGGCCGGAAGCAGCAGCTACGCCGGTAGCCAAGGCGCAGTGAGCATCGATTACGCACCCGCCCTTTTCGAGGACTCCGTCGTCGGTGGAGCTGCATCCGGTGCCAGTGCCCGCTCGTTCGGTGGAGCCAGCTCGTTCGGTGGAGCCGGCTCGTACGGCGGCGCTTCCTCCGGAGCGTCCAGCGGCGCTTACGCAGGCGCTGCCAGCGGTGCACAGTACAATGCCGGCTACCAGGCGGGACTTCGTGACGGTGCTTCTGCGTCTGCCGGTTCGTCTGCATCGGCCGGATCATTCGGTGGAGCCGGAACCCGTTTCGGTTCGATTGCTGGATCTAACGCTAACGGCTTCGTCGGTAGCGGCAGCTCGGCCGGATCTAGCAGCTTCGGCGGTAGCGGCGCGTTCGGCTCGGCTTCGGCCGGTGCATCCGCCTTTGCCCAGGCCAAGACGGAGGTGCGCTATGCTGCCCCGGTGGTCCTGAAGAACTTCTACTACCATGTCGCGCCGGAGGAGCCGCAGGCCGAGGCCGGAGCCAAAACGCTCACCATCACGCCCCGCAAGCACTACAAGGTCATCTTCATCAAGGCCCCGTCTGCCAGCGCCAACGCCGGTGCATCGTCCCAGGCCGCCAGCCAAACCGAAGAGAAGACGCTCGTCTACGTGCTCGTCAACAAGCCCGCCAAGGCACAGGCCACTAGCGAGGCCGAGGCAAGCTCGTTCACCTCTGGCAAGCCGGAGGTGTACTTCATCAAGTACCAGGGTGCTCAGGCTCAGGCTCAGGCTGGCGCTATTGCTGGAGCAGTTGGTGGACAGGCTGGATCGTTTGCCGACGCTCAGTCCAACGCTGGTGTTTCATACGATGCCGGTTTCGGTGGTGCCTCTGGTTTCGGTGGTGCCTCTGGTTTCGGTGGTGCCTCTGGATTCGGTGCTGGTGCCGGTTCGTCTTCATTCGCGAATTCCGCTTCATCGGCCAATGTTGGCACTGACTTTGTTGACTTCGGTGCACGTAGCGGTGTGTCGGTTGGCTCGGTCGGAAGCAGCGGATACAACGCCGGCTACACTGCCGGCTATACCGCGGCCGCTACCGGTGGACTGGCAGTTACGCCCTCGTACGACTCCGTGGCCGTCGGTGCTAATGCTGGCGCTGGTAGCAGTATCGTGTATTAAACCCACGACCCCCGGCCCCAGATCGCACCCGAGAACTAACCGAGCCCAAAGCGTCTGTGTTCAGCCTCAGCCGGACTAGCCTTCAGCGGCAGTAACGGTGCAGCTGCGCAGCTGCATTGCTCAACGCAACCGAATAGCAACATTGGAAAACGGACGAACACGAATCGGGCAGATTGGATTCAGCACGCATGAGTCGAACTGACGACTGCGCCATGTAACTAGTACCTTTAACGTAGCATTCTTCCCTGCCCCAGCATTCCTTTGCCTCTTCCTCTCAGTCATCGGACTGTTCCTCTTGCATTTCTACTTTAAACGTAAGCAACGTAAGATAGGTTTATTTTTCCCTCGAGCACCGTCGAACGATAAACACGTGAGTGACAGTAACGAACTAGCAGAATGGCGAATTTTGTGCGAACGTATAGTGAGAAGAAGCCAGCAATTGTATCTTAAGAAAAGTGTATTCAAACACGTACACACACACACGCACGCACACGTTTATATACATACACATATACGTAGACGTTTGATGACAAACGTCGGTAATAACAAACAAAAAATGGAATGAAATGATAAGAATAAAAATCGATCGTCAAAATGAAACTCCAGCGCTTCCGCATACTGATGCGTATGATGACGTCACAATCATGTTGCGCTCCGGCGCACTCTTGCTTTTTCCAATTCTTCCGATTCGGCGCAACAACCGGGATCGGGCTAGACCGGTTTTGCGGGACGCTGGCTTGACAATCAGTAAAATGAACGGAAATTGGTCTACGTGGGAGTTAATTGATTTTTGGAAGTCAATTTCGCATTCTACGTCTTGCTTACTCTGTGAAAACAGTATGCGTTAATGATTTCGTAAACTTCATCTGCAATCATTTACATGTTGATAAATTCTAAACAATAAGAGTTTCTACTATCAACAACTAAATAAATGTTGAGGCTTTTCTGGTGCTTGCATAGCAAATAGCCTCCGGTTTTACATTCATTCATGTTTTCACCCACGGTTTGAGGTGCGTGGATGTCCGCTGAGAATGTATTAAACAGGAAACAAACCAAACATTATCCGATATTATGCCGATCTGAGCACTGTATGGGTAATAAAAGTATCATATCATTTGAATTTGAGCTAATTTTGGTTGGAAAGAATAGATCCCTATACTGTCGATTACAGGAAGCATCGATTATAAAAGATTTTTAAACGAGATCTCTAGATTAAGCTTATCGATAAAATCAATATGTAGGTTTTGCACATGAAAAAAAATCATTTACAATCAGAATTTGAAAACAGAAATACTTGAAAGAAAGGTGACCTAAACCAGAAAACTCTTCTGGTTGATGAGATCAATTGATATTATTTTTCAAAATATATATAACATATATAACAGCTTTCAAAAAGACACATATGTAAATTTGGAACGTTATTTTAAACGACATTAAATGGTTTTCCTGTATCCCAAAGACTGTTAAGCAATACAATAATTTATCTATTCAGGGATGTGAGAATCAAATTGACTCCATATTAGGCACTTCAGTTTTTTCCTTTTCCATTTTTTTATTTACTTATTTCTGATTCTGAAAACAACGGTAAGCATTACCCTTCCCTCGATTCGCTTCAAATTTGAAACATCATCTCAGCCAAGCCAAGATGTCGTCAGATGACGCTAACACAAGTATTTTGAAACGTTTTTGGTAGGGATCAACAAGAAAAACGTAGCGAAACCACGCACAAAAACGAGCCCCACAAAATCAATGAAATGAAGAGATATCGCTGCAAAGCAGTAAAACAAGAGCATATCACACATGTATACTAGCTAAACACAAAAACTGGAAAGGATCTCCGCACTAACACATCCAGCGGAAAAACGCGCGCGCTCGCTTTACTGTCATTGAGTGGACTATCTCTAGCCACATTTGTATGCATTTCATTGTCTTCCATTCTCGCATTTCATGATATGGTAGAAACGAGTTAAAACAGAGCAAGATAGACAGCGCTTTTTAAAAAATCAAGAGATGCTTTTGCCAAAAACTCTAAAATTAGCTAAGGACAACATCTTTTTGGCGTTTTCCGCAAAAAGCCGCGTGTATATAAAACGCCTGAGTCCTGTTTCCTTCACCAGTCAAGTTCGATTGTTGTTACGAACAGGCCACTGGAAGGAAGTCTGCCAGAGACATTCTGACAAGTGTGTACTAGTAGTGTGTGACCAGTATCGTCGTCTCCCATAAGCCAAAACCTTTGAAATGCGCTTCTTTGTGGTGAGTAGGACATGAAAAATATTAAATTTGTGTCAATTCAACTATGATCCGCTGAGTATCGCGTCACCATTCAACAAGTGCTCTGTTGTAGAGCATCATCAATCAATCGTATTTACGTCGTTAGCCAGAAGCTTAACCCTTCTGGAAACCAACCAATGACAAATCATCTAATTTCTGGATGATTAGAACAGACCATATCCCATGCACTCTCGTGTCATTTCTAATGTGTAATTTCACTTTGTGCCTGATTCCTAGGTTGCAACCGCCTTTCTGGTCGTCGCATCGGCCAATTTCGGGCTCGGTCAAAACGTAGTGAGCATCGATTACTCACCCGCCGTCTTCGAAGACACGATCGTCGGTGGAGGTGCATCCGGTGCCAGTGCTGGCTCATACGGTGGAGCCGGCTCGTACGGCGGCGCTTCCTCCGGAGCGTCCAGCAATGCCTACGCAGGCGCTGCCAGCGGTGCACAGTACAACCAGGCGGGACTTTTTGGCGGTGCTGGTGCATCTGCCGGTTCGTCTGCATCGGCCGGCTCATTCGGTGGGGCCGGTTCATTTGCAGGATCTAACGCCGACAGCTTCGCTACCGGCAGCTCGTCCGGAGCTTCCGCCAGCGCTTCCAGCTCGGCCAATGCTGGAGTCAACATCATCACTTTGCCAACGGAGATCAAGAAGCACTTCTACTATCACGTAGCGCAGGACGATGCGATTGCTGAAACCGAAACCAAAACCCTCACCATCACGCCCCGCCAGCACTACAAGGTCATCTTCATCAAGGCCCCGTCTGCCAGCGCCAACGCCGGTGCATCGTCCAAGGCAGCCAGCAAAATAGATGAGAAGACGATCGTCTACGTGCTCGTCAACAAGCCGGCCAAGGCAAATGCCACTAGTGAGGCCGAGGCAAGCTCGTTCTCCTCTGGTAAGCCGGAGGTATACTTCGTCAAGTACCAGGGTGCTCAGGCTACCTCTAGCTCAAGCTCTAATTCGCAATCGGGTGGATCGATTGCCATCAGCAATGCCAATGCTGGCGCTGGTGCAAATGCTATTTCTGGTGCTGGAGCCAATGCTATCTCTGGCGCTGGAGCCAATGCTATCTCTGGCGCTGGTGCCAATGCTTACTCTGGCGCTGGTGCCAATGCTTACTCTGGCGCTGGTGCCAATGCTTACTCTGGCGCTGGTGCTGGATCCCGTGGTGCCGGTATCATCACTGGTGCAAATTCACTCGCTAATGCTGGTGCATTGGCCGGAAACAGCGGATACAACTCTGTCGGAGCTTCTGCCCAAGCTGCTGCCCGATCCACGGCCGGAGGACTGGCATTTGCGCCCTAGTATGGCCCGCACACAGGAAGAAAGGCGATTCCAAAGCGTCTGTGTTCAGCCTCAACGGCTGGAACGATGCAGCATTACTCAAGGAAATCGAACAGTCACATTGAAAAACCGAACAAGTACGAATCGCACAGATTTGGCTCAAACCAGAAATAATGAGTCGAGCTGACGGCTTCGTGATGTAACTAGTACCTTTCGAGTAGAGCTTTTCCCTCTACACGTATTCCTTTGCCTCTTCCTCTTAGTCACCGTGATCAGGACTTTTCCTCTCCCTTTGTACATTAAACGTAAGCAACGTAAGATAGGTTTATTTTTCCCTTGAGCGTCGTCGAACGATCTGGACGTGGGTGACAGTAACGATCTAGTAGAATGGAGTTTTGTGTGTACGTATAGTGAGAAGAAGCCAGCAATTGTATCATAATAAAAGCGTATCCACACACACGCGCACAGACAAAATGATTTATTTTCTAGATATTCCAAGATGTTTGATGACAACCGTTGATGGCCAAACAAAGTACAAACGAAATGAAAAGATTGAAGTAATCATCGCTTGTTAAAATGCAATTCCAATCATTTGCACACACTGCAGCGTATGAGAACGTCATACTCATTTTATGATTCGTTACAGTTTCGCCTTTTAGATACATAAGGGTCTCTTTTTAAAATCTTCGACATATGTCTGTCTCCCTCTCAAGAACTGTCGACGGGGCGTTACTGTTTGCGAAATATGTGCCAGAAATTTCCAGTTCGTACGTGGGGCATTAGATCCAGCTAACCTGACAAATGCAATGATAGATAAATCCAGCTGATGAAATGAACATCATTATCTCACAATTCAGATGTCGTCTGCAATATCATCTATTGACAGCTTCTGGACGATAACCAGTCTAAATATATACGGATTCTTTCGGATAAACCTGCAAACTTATAGTTAGTGTAATGTTACTAGTACGCTGTATCAATTGGTAATTATCAAGTAAGACAAAACCTCAAAACGCGAATTACGTGGTCATGTCGGAGTATACAGCCTACAAAGACTTAATAATACCACACAAGTACAAGTAGTGTAGCTACAACAGACTCTGAAATGAGTTTATCGAAGTCAAACCAAGGTTACCAAAGTCAATCGTTTTGTTAGAATCGGAGTACCTGACATATTGAGGATTGATCTTAATAAATGAAATATCATCAAATCTCTTTTGTTTCTGCAAAATTCTGCCATGGGCTGATACTGGTTGACTGAGCATTTTCGGCCACGTTAATTATGTAGTAACAACATTTCATGCATAATACGAACATACTTTCGTCTTTAACTTCTACCCCAATTTCAACAAACCTATTAAAGAACTCTAGGATCGATCAATGTTTCCCAAAAATCGGTAACAATATATTTATATAATTATAATTATATAAATATATAAATATATATAAATCTATATATAAATATATAAATATATATATAAATATATATAAATATATATATATATATAAATATAATTATATAATTCACTGGTTTCCTGGCCAACCCTTTCAACGGATGGAATCGATCAAATCCGACCTTGGCCTTCTAAGAACGTTTGAACAAGTTCTACTGCAAATGCATCAATATAAACTCTGGGCCCCATCTGGTGGTACAGTCATCAACTCGTACGACCTCACAACATGCTCGTCATAGACTCAAGCCCCGAATGGAACGTGCCCCCATACGTAGGACTGCCTATCCTGCTATGGTAATATATAAGTCACTGAAAGCCGAGCCCACTAGTGGTACAGGCAGGCCTTGACCGACAGCGGTTGTTGTTCAGAAGAAGAAGAAGAAGAAGAAACTCTGGATGTTCAATGCTCCCGAAAACTAAAACTGCTGTTCCCCAAGTGTCCTTAAATTGCTAGGAAACTCTTCCCAACGCTTTCAAACAGCAAACGAAATGAGGGAATAGAGCACTTGCCTAGAATATGACATATTATTAAGACTTCTTTCTGTTTGCAAAATAAATTAACCATGATGGATGGAATCTTCTTCTTCTTTGGCACAACATCCACTAGTGAAGTGAGCTTGGCTTATTGTTAGCATAGCAGGATACGTCCTACGTATGAGGGCACGGTCTATTCGGGACTTGAACCCATGACGGGCATGTTGATACGTCGTACGAGTTGACGACTGCACCACCAGACTGGCCCGATGAATGCAATATGAACATGAATATAGGGGTATGATTAGTGATCTTGCTTGAGAACGTTGAGCTATAAATTTAGCCATATCTAGCTATTGGCGAAGTGGTCCAGTTAAACAACTATTATATTTATTATCTCTTTATTTATTATCTCAGTTTTGGTGCATCATAGATGGTTTGAACTACCCTCTGTCTGAAAAGATGAAGGAAAAGATAGTAATTAGTAAGCATATAAGCCAACTGAAGTATTACTAGAAATCGTTGTTCAAAACGGAAATTATGAAAACGTGAGCCAACATTATTCAGGCAGAAAGCAGGATTCAAGAGCTTACAAAGAAGTAAATCAAATAATGTGTTAGTTGTTTACTAAAATATGAATGTATTGTATTGTTATCAAAGCGTTTCCGGTGATCTTACTGGTTAGTATGTGCAGATAGTTTAAAGTGCCCCACTTCTGAATGAGCTAAGCTTTACTTATTTCGTTTCCCATAACAAACTATGCTGAATCTATACAATATCACTACTTGTTCGGTTCGCTCGACATCTTAGATGATATCTCACTCAAGGACACGTCGTTCATGTTTCCCAATTTGTCGATCGTCATTCTTCGTTTCAGGATTTCAGGTCAAACAGATATCAGCCTACAGCACTTCGAAGCTTTTGTGTGTGTTAGATAAAAATGCTGTTATATCGTTTCCAACGCACACTTCTCGCCAAAGCAAAGTTGGATGACGCTACCGCTAGTATCTCGAATGGTAGGGATCAACCAGAAATAAGTAGTAAGCTACGCACATATTACAGGCGGACAAATCGCAGAAATCAAGAGTATTTCCCCCTACAAAATGTCACACATACAGTGGTGCGCAAAATAGTACGACACTCCTTTGTAATGTTTGTAATTAAGAAAAGCAATATGGTATTCTCTGTTATCTCTTGTGTTAGTAGACTTCAAATACAAAGAAAATTTATAAGTGGAGGTAAAGTAATCTTATTTTATTCGTTTCAAAACATTAAACAAAACACTATGCTGGAGGGACGATCTGGTTGGGAATCGATTCGGAGCAGAGCGGCTTTGCAAAGTTCTTTTCATGTTATTCATGTTCTTTTCTATCCGTTGCTCAGCCAATTGCTCAGGATTTTAAAACAATAATACACAATTTTGACGCATCAAATTGATGAAATTTACACACAAACTAACAGTAAACAATTTGCAACGAAAGAGTACAAATAGAGAGTTAGTCAAAGAGAAATATTCCTTGAGACTATTATTCGCGAATACTGCTACTGTTTATATCCGCAAATAGAAGCTGCATACATAACGCCATGAAATGAAATTCACATCGCAACAATGCGGCACTCCCGATCCGAACACAACTGTATCTAGCATCAAAAAGGCTGGAAAGGCTTTCCGCACTAACACATCCAACAGAATAGCGCGCGCGCTCGATTTATTGCCATTGAACCGAACGTCTCTAGCCACATTTTTATGCATTTCATTGTCTTCCATTCTCACGCTTCATGATATGATAGAAACGAGTTGAAACAGAGCAAGATAGACAGCGCTTTTTAAAAAATCAAGAGATGCTTTTGCCAAAAACTCTAAAATTAGCTAAGGACAACATCTTTTTGGCGTTTTCTGCAAAAAGCCGCGTGTATATAAAACGCCTGAGTCCTGTTTCCTTCACCAGTCAAGTTCGATTGTTGTTACGAACAGGCCACTGGAAGGAAGTCTGCCAGAGACATTCTGACAAGTGTGTACTAGTAGTGTGTGACCAGTATCGTCGTCTCCCATAGGCCAAAACCTTTGAAATGCGCTTCTTTGTGGTGAGTGGGACATTGAAAATATTAAATTTGTGTCAATTCAACTATGATCCGCTGAGTATCGCGTCACCATTCAACAAGTGCTCTGTTGTAGAGCATCATCAATCAATCGTATTTACGTCGTTAGCCAAAAGCCTAGCCATTCTGGAAATACAACCAATTAACAATCAACTATTTTCTGAATGATTGCTGCAACATCTCCAGCATTCTGTGGTCAATTCTAATCTCTCACTATCTTTTCTGAATGCCTAATTTCCAGGTTCTAGCCGCCTTTCTGGCCGTGGCATCGGCTGATATAGGGATCAAGCTGCGCCAGGGAGCAGCGGCCGGTAGCAGTAGCTACGCCGGTAGCCAAAGCGCTGTGAGCATCGATTACTCACCCGTCGTCTTCGAAGACACGATCGTCGGTGGAGGTGCATCCGGTGCCAGTGCTGGCTCATACGGTGGAGCCGGCTCGTACGGCGGCGCTTCCTCCGGAGCGTCCAGCAATGCCTACGCAGGCGCTGCCAGCGGTGCACAGTACAACCAGGCGGGACTTTTTGGCGGTGCTGGTGCATCTGCCGGTTCGTCTGCATCGGCCGGCTCATTCGGTGGGGCCGGTTCATTCGCAGGATCTAACGCCGACAGCTTCGCTACCGGCAGCTCGTCCGGAGCTTCCGCCAGCGCTTCCAGCTCGGCCAATGCTGGAGTCAACATCATCACTTTGCCAACGGAGATCAAGAAGCACTTCTACTATCACGTAGCGCAGGACGATGCGATTGCTGAAACCGAAACCAAAACCCTCACCATCACGCCCCGCCAGCACTACAAGGTCATCTTCATCAAGGCCCCGTCTGCCAGCGCCAACGCCGGTGCATCGTCCAAGGCAGCCAGCAAAATAGATGAGAAGACGATCGTCTACGTGCTCGTCAACAAGCCGGCCAAGGCAAATGCCACTAGTGAGGCCGAGGCAAGCTCGTTCTCCTCTGGTAAGCCGGAGGTATACTTCGTCAAGTACCAGGGTGCTCAGGCTACCTCTAGCTCAATCTCTAATTCGCAATCGGGTGGATCGATTGCCATCAGCAATGCCAATGCTGGCGCTGGTGCAAATGCTATTTCTGGTGCTGGAGCCAATGCTATCTCTGGCGCTGGAGCCAATGCTATCTCTGGCGCTGGTGCCAATGCTTACTCTGGCGCTGGTGCCAATGCTTACTCTGGCGCTGGTGCCAATGCTTACTCTGGCGCTGGTGCTGGATCCCGTGGTGCCGGTATCATCACTGGTGCAAATTCACTCGCTAATGCTGGTGCATTGGCCGGAAACAGCGGATACAACTCTGTCGGAGCTTCTGCCCAAGCTGCTGCCCGATCCACGGCCGGAGGACTGGCATTTGCGCCCTAGTATGGCCCGCACACAGGAAGAAAGGCGATTCCAAAGCGTCTGTGTTCAGCCTCAACGGCTGGAACGATGCAGCATTACTCAAGGAAATCGAACAGTCACATTGAAAAACCGAACAAGTACGAATCGCACAGATTTGGCTCAAACCAGAAATAATGAGTCGAGCTGACGGCTTCGTGATGTACCTTTCGAGTAGAGCTTTTCCCTCTACACGTATTCCTTTGCCTCTTCCTCTTAGTCACCGTGATCAGGACTTTTCCTCTCCCTTTGTACATTAAACGTAAGCAACGTAAGATAGGTTTATTTTTCCCTTGAGCGTCGTCGAACGATCTGGACGTGGGTGACAGTAACGATCTAGTGGAATGGAGTTTTGTGTGTACGTATAGTGAGAAGAAGCCAGCAATTGTATCATAATAAAAGCGTATCCACACACACGCGCACAGACAAAATGATTTATTTTCTAGATATTCCAAGATGTTTGATGACAACCGTTGATGGCCAAACAAAGTACAAACGAAATGAAAAGATTGAAGTAATCATCGCTTGTTAAAATGCAATTCCAATCATTTGCACACACTGCAGCGTATGAGAACGTCATACTCATTTTATGATTCGTTACAGTTTCGCCTTTTAGATACATAAGGGTCTCTTTTTAAAATCTTCGACATATGTCTGTCTCCCTCTCAAGAACTGTCGACGGGGCGTTACTGTTTGCGAAATATGTGCCAGAAATTTCCAGTTCGTACGTGGGGCATTAGATCCAGCTAATCTGACAAATGCAATGATAGATAAATCCAGCTGATGAAATGAACATCATTATCTCACAATTCAGATGTCGTCTGCAATATCATCTATTGACAGCTTCTGGACGATAACCAGTCTAAATATATACGGATTCTTTCGGATAAACCTGCAAACTTATAGTTAGTGTAATGTTACTAGTACGCTGTATCAATTGGTAATTATCAAGCAAGACAAAACCTCAAAACGCGAATTACGTGGTCATGTCGGAGTATACAGCCTACAAAGACTTAATAATACCACACAAGTACATGTAGTGTAGCTACAACAGACTCTGAAATGAGTTTATCGAAGTCAAACCAAGGTTACCAAGGTCAATCGTTTTGTTAGAATCGGAGTACCTGACATATTGAGGATTGATCTTAATAAATGAAATATCATCAAATCTCTTTTGTTTCTGCAAAATTCTGCCATGGGCTGATACTGGTTGACTGAGCATTTTCGGCCACGTTAATTATGTAGTAACAACATTTCATGCATAATACGAACATACTTTCGTCTTTAACTTCTACCCCAATTTCAACAAACCTATCAAATAACTCTAGGATCGATCAACGTTTCCCAAAAATCGGTAACAATATGTTTATATAATTTGGATCTTTCCTCCGGCAAGTTTGCCATTCACTGGTTTCCTGTCCAGCCCTTTCAACGGATGGAATCGATCAAATCCGTCCTTGGCCTTCTAAGAACGTTTGAACAAGTTCTACTGCAAATGCATCAATATAAACTCTGGGCCCCATCTGGTGGTACAGTCATCAACTCGTACGACCTCACAACATGCTCGTCATAGACTCAAGCCCCGAATGGAACGTGCCCCCATACGTAGGACTGCCTATCCTGCTATGGTAATATATAAGTCACTGAAAGCCGAGCCCACTAGTGATACAGGCAGGCCTTGACCGACAGCGGTTGTTGTTCAGAAGAAGAAGAAGAAGAAGAAACTCTGGATGTTCAATGCTCCCGAAAACTAAAACTGCTGTTCCCCAAGTGTCCTTAAATTGCTAGGAAACTCTTCCCAACGCTTTCAAACATCAAACGAAATGAGGGAATAGAGCACTTGCCTAGAATATGACATATTATTAAGACTTCTTTCTGTTTGCAAAATAAATTAACCATGATGGATGGAATCTTCTTCTTCTTTGGCACAACATCCACTAGTGAAGTGAGCTTGGCTTATTGTTAGCATAGCAGGATACGTCCTACGTATGAGGGCACGGTCTATTCGGGACTTGAACCCATGGCGGGCATGTTGATACGTCGTACGAGTTGACGACTGCACCACCAGACTGGCCCGATGAATGCAATATGAACATGAATATAGGGGTATGATTAGTGATCTTGCTTGAGAACGTTGAGCTATAAATTTAGCCATATCTAGCTATTGGCGAAGTGGTCCAGTTAAACAACTATTATATTTATTATCTCTTTATTTATTATCTCAGTTTTGGTGCATCATAGATGGTTTGAACTACACTCTGTCTGAAAAGATGAAGGAAAAGATAGTAATTAGTAAGCATATAAGCCAACTGAAGTATTACTAGAAATCGTTGTTCAAAACGGAAATTATGAAAACGTGAGCCAACATTATTCAGGCAGAAAGCAGGATTCAAGAGCTTACAAAGAAGTAAATCAAATAATGTGTTAGTTGTTTACTAAAATATGAATGTATTGTATTGTTATCAAAGCGTTTCCGGTGATCTTACTGGTTAGTATGTGCAGATAGTTTAAAGTGCCCCACTTCTGAATGAGCTAAGCTTTACTTATTTCGTTTCCCATAACAAACTATGCTGAATCTATACAATATCACTACTTGTTCGGTTCGCTCGACATCTTAGATGATACAGTAACGGACAGAAAGATAGGACCCTTTTTTTTCAACGCACCGTGCACTTGTTTTGCCACGTTACTTGTGTTTGTGTGTATGTGTACGTGTGTGTGTATGTGTGTGTGTGTGTGTGTGTGTGTGTGTGTGTGAGTGTGTGTGTGTGTGTGTGTGTGTGTGTGTGTGTGTGTGTGTGTGTGTGTGTGTGTGTGTGTGTGTGTGTCTGTGTGTCTGTGTGTGTGTGTACGTGTGTGTGCGCGAGTGCGCGGGTTTTTGTCTGAAGAAACGTAGCTGGACATGGTTTCATATTGCGTTGAAAACATTTTGATTATGTGTGCGTGCGTGCGATCATACTTGGATAAAAGCTAAAGTTTGCATTGATAGCAGCGAATGTTCTTCGGACGAGAACGCAGGTGTGCTGTTTCATGAATGTGATTGCGACAGCGGTGCGAAATGAAAACGCGCACAATAGCAATGAACTCGGCATTCCCTCACAGGTGTTTCGCCAGTGTACGCCATTGAAAGGCCTGCGTGCATCTCTTCGTTGAACGTTGTGTGCGCATGGGAAACTTTGTGTGTGCATTGAGCAAGCGCGCAGGTGTTCTTTTCAATGGGCGTTTTGTTTCATGAGCGCGGCAGTATTCTGTTCGGTTTTGAATGGGTAGATGCTCACTCGCTTACTCATAGATAGTTTTTATCCATACGCTTTTTTGCTGCTCGACAACGATGTGATGCATCGCGTTTAAAAGCAGAACGCAGGCAGTGCACGGCATCAGTCGTGTACAAGTTTTTAACCAGTGTGTTCTTGACGGTCTAAGCAAGCAATTTTTATTACAATGGGTCGCGGTAAACATTGTACCGATTATCAGCGCCATATCATTAAGCGAATGGCGGCTGCTGGCATTAAGCGCAGAACGATCGAGTTCGTGATGGAACGATCGCGCACCTTTGTGGCAAACGCGCTTCGGACAACCGAAACGCGCAAGTCACCCGGACGTCCTCGGAAGACCACGGCGGAGGAAGACCGTAAGATCGTAAACATATCGAAGAAACATCCGTTTAGCTCGGCACCAGAGATCCGAGGCAGACTGAAATTGGCGGTGACGCCGAGAACAGTTCAGCGAAGATTGGTCAGTGCCGGGCTACTCGCGCGAGTGCCAGTCAAAGTGCCCAATTTAACACCTGCGCATAAAAACGCACGGGTGTTATTTGCAATTGAGCACATGTTCTTCGATGAGGAGGATTGGCGCAGGGTTTTGTGGTCAGACGAGTCGAAATTCAATCGACAGGGGTCGGACGGACGCAGGTTGGTTCGGCGCCCTGTTAATTGTGCTCTTGATCCGAAGTACTGCTTCAAAACTTTCAAGCATGGCGGTGGTAGTCTCATGGTGTGGGGATGCTTCTCCTACTATGGGATGGGTCCGTTGGTTCGAATCCACGGTAATTTAAATCGGTTTGGGTATCGAGACATTCTTGATACTCATTTGCTATCACATGCTAGGGAAAACCTTCCTCGGTCTTGGATGTTTATGCAAGACAACGATTCTAAGCATACTTCCGGGACCGTCCAAACTTGGCTTGCTGACAACAATGTCAAAACAATGAAGTGGCCTGCCCTTAGCCCGGATCTCAATCTCATTGAGAACCTCTGGGCAATATTCAAGAAGAGGCTGGGTAAAAACATACCGGAAGATCTGGATCAGCTCTTCGATCACATGCAAGAGGTGTGGAAAAACATTCCACCTGAAACGATCCAGAATCTGGTGATGTCGATGCGTCAACGCATGATAAATGTCATCGTGGGCGACGGCAATAAGATCAAGAACTGAGCTTATTGCATTTTTGAATAGGGATCACTGCTCGCGAGGGCGGTGGTCCTGCTAATTACAACAAAAACCTAACCCAAAACACAAAAAAACTACTAACAAATCTATCCGAAACGACATACTTGTGAAACAAACACACACACCAATACACATTCAAACATTCATACACACACAAACATACAAACACACACACACACACACACACACATACATGCACACACACACATACACATACACACAAACACAAACACATACAAACCACACATAAACTTGGCCCAACGGGTGCATGGTGCGTTAAAAAACCAATGCCCTATCTTTCTGTCCGATACTGTATCTCACTCAAGGACACGTCGTTCATGTTTCCCAATTTGTCGATCGTCATTCTTCGTTTCAGGATTTCAGGTCAAACAGATATCAGCCTACAGCACTTCGAAGCTTTTGTGTGTGTTAGATAAAAATGCTGTTATATCGTTTCCAACGCACACTT
This sequence comes from Anopheles merus, assembly GCF_017562075.2. Classification (NCBI taxonomy): domain Eukaryota; kingdom Metazoa; phylum Arthropoda; class Insecta; order Diptera; family Culicidae; genus Anopheles; species Anopheles merus. Next base: position 7,535,954 of record NC_054081.1, on the reverse strand, counting down.
CTCGCCAAAGCAAAGTTGGATGACGCTACCGCTAGTATCTCGAATGGTGGGGATCAACCAGAAATAAGTAGCAAGCTACGCACATATTACAGGCGGACAAATCGCAGAAATCAAGAGTATTTCCCCCTACAAAATGTCACACATACAGTGGTGCGCAAAATAGTACGACACTCCTTTGTAATGTTTGTAATTAAGAAAAGCAATATGGTATTCTCTGTTATCTCTTGTGTTAGTAGACTTCAAATACAAAGAAAATTTATAAGTGGAGGTAAAGTAATCTTATTTTATTCGTTTCAAAACATTAAACAAAACACTATGCTGGAGGGACGATCTGGTTGGGAATCGATTCGGAGCAGAGCGGCTTTGCAAAGTTCTTTTCATGTTATTCATGTTCTTTTCTATCCGTTGCTCAGCCAATTGCTCAGGATTTTAAAACAATAATACACAATTTTGACGCATCAAATTGATGAAATTTACACACAAACTAACAGTAAACAATTTGCAACGAAAGAGTACAAATAGAGAGTTAGTCAAAGAGAAATATTCCTTGAGACTATTATTCGCGAATACTGCTACTGTTTATATACGCAAATAGAAGCTGCATACATAACGCCATGAAATGAAATTCATATCGCAACAATGCGGCACTCCCGATCCGAACACAACTGTATCTACCTGCAAAAAGGCTGGAAAGGTTTTCCGCACTAACACATCCAAAAGAATAGCGCGCGCGCTCGATTTATTGCCATTGAACCGAACGTCTCTAGCCACATTTTTATGCATTTCATTGTCTTCCATTCTCGCATTTCATGATATGGTAGAAACGAGTTAAAACAGAGCAAGATAGACAGCGCTTTTTAAAAAAGCAAGAGATGCTTTTGCCAAAAACTCTAAAATTAGCTAAGGACAACATCTTTTTGGCGTTTTCTGCAAAAAGCCGCGTGTATATAAAACGCCTGAGTCCTGTTTCCTTCACCAGTCAAGTTCGATTGTTGTTACGAACAGGCCACTGGAAGGAAGTCTGCCCAAGACATTCTGACAAGTGTCTACTAATAGTGCGTGTCCCGTATCATCAGCCCGCAACAACGCCGAAAACCATTGCAATGCGCTTCTTTGTGGTGAGTGGGACATGAAAAATATTAAATTTGTGTCAATTCAACTATGATCTGCCGAGTATCGCGTCACCATTCAACAAGTGCTCTGTTGTAGAGCATCATCAATCAATCGTGTTTACGTCGTTAGCCAAAAGCTTGACCCTTCTGAAAACACAACCAATGACGAATCATCTAATTTCTGGATGATTAGAACAGATCATATCCCATGCACTCTCGTGTCATTTCTAATGTGTAATTTCACTTTGTGCCTGATTCCTAGGTTGCAACCGCCTTTCTGGTCGTCGCGTCGGCCAATTTCGGGCTCGGTCAAAACGTAGTGAGCATCGATTACTCACCCGCCGTCTTCGAAGACACGATCGTCGGTGGAGGTGCATCCGGTGCCAGTGCCCGTTCGTACGGTGGAGCCGGCTCGTACGGCGGCGCTTCCTCCGGAGCGTCCAGCAATGCCTACGCAGGCGCTGCCAGCGGTGCACAGTACAACCAGGCGGGACTTTTTGGCGGTGCTGGTGCATCTGCCGGTTCGTCTGCATCGGCCGGCTCATTCGGTGGGGCCGGTTCATTCGCAGGATCTAACGCCGACAGCTTCGCTACCGGCAGCTCGTCCGGAGCTTCCGCCAGCGCTTCCAGCTCGGCCAATGCTGGAGTCAACATCATCACTTTGCCAACGGAGATCAAGAAGCACTTCTACTATCACGTAGCGCAGGACGATGCGATTGCTGAAACCGAAACCAAAACCCTCACCATCACGCCCCGCCAGCACTACAAGGTCATCTTCATCAAGGCCCCGTCTGCCAGCGCCAACGCCGGTGCATCGTCCAAGGCAGCCAGCAAAATAGATGAGAAGACGATCGTCTACGTGCTCGTCAACAAGCCGGCCAAGGCAAATGCCACTAGTGAGGCCGAGGCAAGCTCGTTCTCCTCTGGTAAGCCGGAGGTATACTTCGTCAAGTACCAGGGTGCTCAGGCTACCTCTAGCTCAAGCTCTAATTCGCAATCGGGTGGATCGATTGCCATCAGCAATGCCAATGCTGGCGCTGGTGCCAATGCTATCTCTGGCGCTGGTGCCAATGCTTACTCTGGCGCTGGTGCCAATGCTTACTCTGGCGCTGGTGCTGGATCCCGTGGTGCCGGTATCATCACTGGTGCAAATTCACTCGCTAATGCTGGTGCATTGGCCGGAAACAGCGGATACAACTCTGTCGGAGCTTCTGCCCAAGCTGCTGCCCGATCCACGGCCGGAGGACTGGCATTTGCGCCCTAGTATGGCCCGCACACAGGAAGAAAGGCGATTCCAAAGCGTCTGTGTTCAGCCTCAACGGCTGGAACGATGCAGCATTACTCAAGGAAATCGAACAGTCACATTGAAAAACCGAACAAGTACGAATCGCACAGATTTGGCTCAAACCAGAAATAATGAGTCGAGCTGACGGCTTCGTGATGTAACTAGTACCTTTCGAGTAGAGCTTTTCCCTCTACACGTATTCCTTTGCCTCTTCCTCTTAGTCACCGTGATCAGGACTTTTCCTCTCCCTTTGTACATTAAACGTAAGCAACGTAAGATAGGTTTATTTTTCCCTTGAGCGTCGTCGAACGATCTGGACGTGGGTGACAGTAACGATCTAGTAGAATGGAGTTTTGTGTGTACGTATAGTGAGAAGAAGCCAGCAATTGTATCATAATAAAAGCGTATCCACACACACGCGCACAGACAAAATGATTTATTTTCTAGATATTCCAAGATGTTTGATGACAACCGTTGATGGCCAAACAAAGTACAAACGAAATGAAAAGATTGAAGTAATCATCGCTTGTTAAAATGCAATTCCAATCATTTGCACACACTACAGCGTATGAGAACGTCATACTAATTTTATAATTCGTTACAGTTTCGCCTTTTAGATACATAAGGGTCTCTTTTTAAAATCTTCGACATATGTCTGTCTCCCTCTCAAGAACTGTCGACGGGGCGTTACTGTTTGCGAAATATGTGCCAGAAATTTCCAGTTCGTACGTGGGGCATTAGATCCAGCTAACCTGACAAATGCAATGATAGATAAATCCAGCTGATGAAATGAACATCATTATCTCACAATTCAGATGTCGTCTGCAATATCATCTATTGACAGCTTCTGGACGATAACCAGTCTAAATATATACGGATTCTTTCGGATAAACCTGCAAACTTATAGTTAGTGTAATGTTACTAGTACGCTGTATCAATTGGTAATTATCAAGTAAGACAAAACCTCAAAACGCGAATTACGTGGTCATGTCGGAGTATACAGCCTACAAAGACTTAATAATACCACACAAGTACAAGTAGTGTAGCTACAACAGACTCTGAAATGAGTTTATCGAAGTCAAACCAAGGTTACCAAAGTCAATCGTTTTGTTAGAATCGGAGTACCTGACATATTGAGGATTGATCTTAATAAATGAAATATCATCAAATCTCTTTTGTTTCTGCAAAATTCTGCCATGGGCTGATACTGGTTGACTGAGCATTTTCGGCCACGTTTATTATGTAGTAACAACATTTCATGCATAATACGAACATACTTTCGTCTTTAACTTCTACCCCAATTTCAACAAACCTATCAAATAACTCTAGGATCGATCAACGTTTCCCAAAAATCGGTAACAATATGTTTATATAATTTGGATCTTTCCTCCGGCAAGTTTGCCATTCACTGGTTTCCTGGCCAGCGCTTTCAACGGATGGAATCGATCAAATCCGTCCTTGGCCTTCTAAGAACGTTTGAACAAGTTCTACTGCAAATGCATCAATATAAACTCTGGGCCCCATCTGGTGGTACAGTCATCAACTCGTACGACCTCACAACATGCTCGTCATAGACTCAAGCCCCGAATGGAACGTGCCCCCATACGTAGGACTGCCTATCCTGCTATGGTAATATATAAGTCACTGAAAGCCGAGCCCACTAGTGATACAGGCAGGCCTTGACCGACAGCAATTGTTGTGCAGAAGAAGAAGAAGAAGAAGAAGAAACTCTGGATGTTCAATGCTCCCGAAAACTAAAACTGCTGTTCCCCAAGTGTCCTTAAATTGCTAGGAAACTCTTCCCAACGCTTTCAAACAGCAAACGAAATGAGGGAATAGAGCACTTGCCTAGAATATGACATATTATTAAGACTTCTTTCTGTTTGCAAAATAAATTAACCATGATGGATGAAATCTTCTTCTTCTTTGGCACAACATCCACTAGTGAAGTGAGCTTGGCTTATTGTTAGCATAGCAGGATACGTCCTACGTATGAGGGCACGGTCTATTCGGGACTTGAACCCATGACGGGCATGTTGATACGTCGTACGAGTTGACGACTGCACCACCAGACTGGCCCGATGAATGCAATATGAACATGAATATAGGGGTATGATTAGTGATCTTGCTTGAGAACGTTGAGCTATAAATTTAGCCATATCTAGCTATTGGCGAAGTGGTCCAGTTAAACAACTATTATATTTATTATCTCAGTTTTGGTGCATCATAGATGGTTTGAACTACACTCTGTCTGAAAAGATAAAGGAAAAGATAGTAATTAGTAAGCATATAAGCCAACTGAAGTATTACTAGAAATCGTTGTTCAAAACGGAAATTATGAAAACGTGAGCCAACATTATTCAGGCAGAAAGCAGGATTCAAGAGCTTACAAAGAAGTAAATCAAATAATGTGTTAGTTGTTTACTAAAATATGAATGTATTGTATTGTTATCAAAGCGTTTCCGGTGATCTTACTGGTTAGTATGTGCAGATAGTTTAAAGTGCCCCACTTCTGAATGAGCTAAGCTTTACTTATTTCGTTTCCCATAACAAACTATGCTGAATCTATACAATATCACTACTTGTTCGGTTCGCTCGACATCTTAGATGATATCTCACTCAAGGACACGTCGTTCATGTTTCCCAATTTGTCGATCGTCATTCTTCGTTTCAGGATTTCAGGTCAAACAGATATCAGCCTACAGCACTTCGAAGCTTTTGTGTGTGTTAGATAAAAATGCTGTTATATCGTTTCCAACGCACACTTCTCGCCAAAGCAAAGTTGGATGACGCTACCGCTAGTATCTCGAATGGTAGGGATCAACCAGAAATAAGTAGTAAGCTACGCACATATTACAGGCGGACAAATCGCAGAAATCAAGAGTATTTCCCCCTACAAAATGTCACACATACAGTGGTGCGCAAAATAGTACGACACTCCTTTGTAATGTTTGTAATTAAGAAAAGCAATATGGTATTCTCTGTTATCTCTTGTGTTAGTAGACTTCAAATACAAAGAAAATTTATAAGTGGAGGTAAAGTAATCTTATTTTATTCGTTTCAAAACATTAAACAAAACACTATGCTGGAGGGACGATCTGGTTGGGAATCGATTCGGAGCAGCAGCGGCTTTGCAAAGTTCTTTTCATGTTATTCATGTTCTTTTCTATCCGTTGCTCAGCCAATTGCTCAGGATTTTAAAACAATAATACACAATTTTGACGCATCAAATTGATGAAATTTACACACAAACTAACAGTAAACAATTTGCAACGAAAGAGTACAAATAGAGAGTTAGTCAAAGAGAAATATTCCTTGAGACTATTATTCGCGAATACTGCTACTGTTTATATCCGCAAATAGAAGCTGCATACATAACGCCATGAAATGAAATTCACATCGCAACAATGCGGCACTCCCGATCCGAACACAACTGTATCTAGCATCAAAAAGGCTGGAAAGGCTTTCCGCACTAACACATCCAACAGAATAGCGCGCGCGCTCGATTTATTGCCATTGAACCGAACGTCTCTAGCCACATTTTTATGCATTTCATTGTCTTCCATTCTCGCGCTTCATGATATGATAGAAACGAGTTGAAACAGAGCAAGATAGATAGCGCTTTTTAAAAAAAGCAAGAGATGCTTTTGCCAAAAACTCTAAAATTAGCTAAGGACAACATCTTTTTGGCGTTTTCTGCAAAAAGCCGCGTGTATATAAAACGCCTGAGTCCTGTTTCCTTCACCAGTCAAGTTCGATTGTTGTTACGAACAGGCCACTGGAAGGAAGTCTGTCAGAGACATTCTGACAAGTGTGTACTAGTAGTGTGTGACCAGTATCGTCGTCTCCCATAGGCCAAAACCTTTGAAATGCGCTTCTTTGTGGTGAGTAGGACATGAAAAATATTAAATTTGTGTCAATTCAACTATGATCCGCTGAGTATCGCGTCACCATTCAACAAGTGCTCTGTTGTAGAGCATCATCAATCAACCGTGTTTACGTTATTAGCCAAAAGCCTAACCATTCTGGAAATACAACCAATTCACAATCAACTATTTTCCGAATGATTGCCGCAACATCTCCAGCATTCTGTGGTCAATTCTAATCTCTCACTATCTTTTCTGAATGCCTAATTTCCAGGTTCTAGCCGCCTTTCTGGCCGTGGCATCGGCTGATATAGGGATCAAGCTGCGCCAGGGAGCAGCGGCCGGTAGCAGTAGCTACGCCGGTAGCCAAAGCGCAGTGAGCATCGATTACTCACCCGCCGTCTTCGAAGACACGATCGTCGGTGGAGGTGCATCCGGTGCCAGTGCTGGCTCATACGGTGGAGCCGGCTCGTACGGCGGCGCTTCCTCCGGAGCGTCCAGCAATGCCTACGCAGGCGCTGCCAGCGGTGCACAGTACAACCAGGCGGGACTTTTGGCGGTGCTGGTGCATCTGCCGGTTCGTCTGCATCGGCCGGCTCATTCGGTGGGGCCGGTTCATTCGCAGGATCTAACGCCGACAGCTTCGCTACCGGCAGCTCGTCCGGAGCTTCCGCCAGCGCTTCCAGCTCGGCCAATGCTGGAGTCAACATCATCACTTTGCCAACGGAGATCAAGAAGCACTTCTACTATCACGTAGCGCAGGACGATGCGATTGCTGAAACCGAAACCAAAACCCTCACCATCACGCCCCGCCAGCACTACAAGGTCATCTTCATCAAGGCCCCGTCTGCCAGCGCCAACGCCGGTGCATCGTCCAAGGCAGCCAGCAAAATAGATGAGAAGACGATCGTCTACGTGCTCGTCAACAAGCCGGCCAAGGCAAATGCCACTAGTGAGGCCGAGGCAAGCTCGTTCTCCTCTGGTAAGCCGGAGGTATACTTCGTCAAGTACCAGGGTGCTCAGGCTACCTCTAGCTCAAGCTCTAATTCGCAATCGGGTGGATCGATTGCCATCAGCAATGCCAATGCTGGCGCTGGTGCCAATGCTATCTCTGGCGCTGGTGCCAATGCTTACTCTGGCGCTGGTGCCAATGCTTACTCTGGCGCTGGTGCTGGATCCCGTGGTGCCGGTATCATCACTGGTGCAAATTCACTCGCTAATGCTGGTGCATTGGCCGGAAACAGCGGATACAACTCTGTCGGAGCTTCTGCCCAAGCTGCTGCCCGATCCACGGCCGGAGGACTGGCATTTGCGCCCTAGTATGGCCCGCACACAGGAAGAAAGGCGATTCCAAAGCGTCTGTGTTCAGCCTCAACGGCTGGAACGATGCAGCATTACTCAAGGAAATCGAACAGTCACATTGAAAAACCGAACAAGTACGAATCGCACAGATTTGGCTCAAACCAGAAATAATGAGTCGAGCTGACGGCTTCGTGATGTAACTAGTATCTTTCGAGTAGAGCTTTCCCCTCTACACGTATTCCTTTGCCTCTTCCTCTTAGTCACCGTGATCAGGACTTTTCCTCTCCCTTTGTACATTAAACGTAAGCAACGTAAGATAGGTTTATTTTTCCCTTGAGCGTCGTCGAACGATCTGGACGTGGGTGACAGTAACGATCTAGTAGAATGGAGTTTTGTGTGTACGTATAGTGAGAAGAAGCCAGCAATTGTATCATAATAAAAGCGTATCCACACACACGCGCACAGACAAAATGATTTATTTTCTAGATATTCCAAGATGTTTGATGACAGCCGTTGATGGCCAAACAAAGTACAAACGAAATGAAGAGATTGAAGTAATCATCGCTTGTTAAAATGCAATTCCAATCATTTGCACACACTACAGCGTATGAGAACGTCATACTAATTTTATAATTCGTTACAGTTTCGCCTTTTAGATACATAAGGGTCTCTTTTTAAAATCTTCGACATATGTCTGTCTCCCTCTCAAGAACTGTCGACGGGGCGTTACTGTTTGCGTAATATGTGCCAGAAATTTCCAGTTCGTACGTGGGGCATTAGATCCAGCTAACCTGACAAATGCAATGATAGATAAATCCAGCTGATGAAATGAACATCATTATCTCACAATTCAGATGTCGTCTGCAATATCATCTATTGACAGCTTCTGGACGATAACCAGTCTAAATATATACGGATTCTTTCGGATAAACCTGCAAACTTATAGTTAGTGTAATGTTACTAGTACGCTGTATCAATTGGTAATTATCAAGTAAGACAAAACCTCAAAACGCGAATTACGTGGTCATGTCGGAGTATACAGCCTACAAAGACTTAATAATACCACACAAGTACAAGTAGTGTAGCTACAACACACTCTGAAATGAGTTTATCGAAGTCAAACCAAGGTTACCAAAGTCAATCATTTTGTTAGAATCGGAGTACCTGACATATTGAGGATTGATCTTAATAAATGAAATATCATCAAATCTCTTTTGTTTCTGCAAAATTCTGCCATGGGCTGATACTGGTTGACTGAGCATTTTCGGCCACGTTTATTATGTAGTAACAACATTTCATGCATAATACGAACATACTTTCGTCTTTAACTTCTACCCCAATTTCAACAAACCTATCAAATAACTCTAGGATCGATCAACGTTTCCCAAAAATCGGTAACAATATGTTTATATAATTTGGATCTTTCCTCCGGCAAGTTTGCCATTCACTGGTTCCTGGCCAGCGCTTTCAACGGATGGAATCGATCAAATCCGTCCTTGGCCTTCTAAGAACGTTTGAACAAGTTCTACTGCAAATGCATCAATATAAACTCTGGGCCCCATCTGGTGGTACAGTCATCAACTCGTACGACCTCACAACATGCTCGTCATAGACTCAAGCCCCGAATGGAACGTGCCCCCATACGTAGGACTGCCTATCCTGCTATGGTAATATATAAGTCACTGAAAGCCGAGCCCACTAGTGATACAGGCAGGCCTTGACCGACAGCGGTTGTTGTTCAGAAGAAGAAGAAGAAGAAGAAGAAACTCTGGATGTTCAATGCTCCCGAAAACTAAAACTGCTGTTCCCCAAGTGTCCTTAAATTGCTAGGAAACTCTTCCCAACGCTTTCAAACATCAAACGAAATGAGGGAATAGAGCACTTGCCTAGAATATGACATATTATTAAGACTTCTTTCTGTTTGCAAAATAAATTAACCATGATGGATGAAATCTTCTTCTTCTTTGGCACAACATCCACTAGTGAAGTGAGCTTGGCTTATTGTTAGCATAGCAGGATACGTCCTACGTATGAGGGCACGGTCTATTCGGGACTTGAACCCATGGCGGGCATGTTGATACGTCGTACGAGTTGACGACTGCACCACCAGACTGGCCCGATGAATGCAATATGAACATGAATATAGGGGTATGATTAGTGATCTTGCTTGAGAACGTTGAGCTATAAATTTAGCCATATCTAGCTATTGGCGAAGTGGTCTAGTTAAACAACTATATATTTATTATCTCTTTATTTATTATCTCAGTTTTGGTGCATCATAGATGGTTTGAACTACACTCTGTCTGAAAAGATGAAGGAAAAGATAGTAATTAGTAAGCATATAAGCCAACTGAAGTATTACTAGAAATCGTTGTTCAAAACGGAAATTATGAAAACGTGAGCCAACATTATTCAGGCAGAAAGCAGGATTCAAGAGCTTACAAAGAAGTAAATCAAATAATGTGTTAGTTGTTTACTAAAATATGAATGTATTGTATTGTTATCAAAGCGTTTCCGGTGATCTTACTGGTTAGTATGTGCAGATAGTTTAAAGTGCCCCACTTCTGAATGAGCTAAGCTTTACTTATTTCGTTTCCCATAACAAACTATGCTGAATCTATACAATATCACTACTTGTTCGGTTCGCTCGACATCTTAGATGATATCTCACTCAAGGACACGTCGTTCATGTTTCCCAATTTGTCGATCGTCATTCTTCGTTTCAGGATTTCAGGTCAAACAGATATCAGCCTACAGCACTTCGAAGCTTTTGTGTGTGTTACATAAAAATGCTGTTATATCGTTTCCAACGCACACTTCTCGCCAAAGCAAAGTTGGATGACGCTACCGCTAGTATCTCGAATGGTAGGGATCAACCAGAAATAAGTAGTAAGCTACGCACATATTACAGGCGGACAAATCGCAGAAATCAAGAGTATTTCCCCTACAAAATGTCACACATACAGTGGTGCGCAAAATAGTACGACACTCCTTTGTAATGTTTGTAATTAAGAAAAGCAATATGGTATTCTCTGTTATCTCTTGTGTTAGTAGACTTCAAATACAAAGAAAATTTATAAGTGGAGGTAAAGTAATCTTATTTTATTCGTTTCAAAACATTAAACAAAACACTATGCTGGAGGGACGATCTGGTTGGGAATCGATTCGGAGCAGCAGCGGCAGTAGTGTACTACTGGCTAATTTTCTTGCTTTGCAAAGTTCTTTTCATGTTATTCATGTTCTTTTCTATCCGTAAACCTGCTCTTGCTAGGACTCTACAGCAAAAACAGCGCTTTCGCGCGCGTTTACTAACTTAAATTTCCATTATTTTATAGTAACCTTCGTGTTCTTTGATAAGTGTTTTACCTTTGTTTTCAATTTTCTTCTAGCATTTTCGTTCGGATAATGACGCTCACACCTTGCGAATTGCTCTGGATTTTGAAACAATACTATACAATGTTGACGCATCAAATTGATGAAATTTACACACAAACTAACAGTAAACAATTTGCAACGAAAGAGTATAAATAGAGAGTTAGTCAAAGAGAAATAGTCTTTGAGACTATTATTCGCGAATACTGCTACTGTTTATATACGCAAATAGAAGCTGCATACATAACGCCATGAAATGAAATTCATATCGCAACAATGCGGCACTCCCGATCCGAACACAACTGTATCTACCTGCAAAAAGGCTGGAAAGGTTTTCCGCACTAACACATCCAACAGAATAGTGCGCGCGCTCGATTTATTGCCATTGAACCGAACGTCTCTAGCCACATTTTTATGCATTTCATTGTCTTCCATTCTCGCATTTCATGATATGGTAGAAACGAGTTAAAAGAGAGCAAGATAGACAGCGCTTTTTAAAAAATCAAGAGATGCTTTTGCCAAAAACTCTAAATTAGCTAAGGACAACATCTTTTTGCGTTTTCTGCAAAAAGCCGCGTGTATATAAAACGCCTGAGTCCTGTTTCCTTCACCAGTCAAGTTCGATTGTTGTTACGAACAGGCCACTGGAAGGAAGTCTGTCAGAGACATTCTGACAAGTGTGTACTAGTAGTGTGTGACCAGTATCGTCGTCTCCCATAGGCCAAAACCTTTGAAATGCGCTTCTTTGTGGTGAGTAGGACATGAAAAATATTAAATTTGTGTCAATTCAACTATGATCCGCTGAGTATCGCGTCACCATTCAACAAGTGCTCTGTTGTAGAGCATCATCAATCAACCGTGTTTACGTTATTAGCCAAAAGCCTAACCATTCTGGAAATACAACCAATTCACAATCAACTATTTTCCGAATGATTGCCGCAACATCTCCAGCATTCTGTGGTCAATTCTAATCTCTCACTATCTTTTCTGAATGCCTAATTTCCAGGTTCTAGCCGCCTTTCTGGCCGTGGCATCGGCTGATATAGGGATCAAGCTGCGCCAGGGAGCAGCGGCCGGTAGCAGTAGCTACGCCGGTAGCCAAAGCGCAGTGAGCATCGATTACTCACCCGCCGTCTTCGAAGACACGATCGTCGGTGGAGGTGCATCCGGTGCCAGTGCTGGCTCATACGGTGGAGCCGGCTCGTACGGCGGCGCTTCCTCTGGAGCGTCCAGCAATGCCTACGCAGGCGCTGCCAGCGGTGCACAGTACAACCAGGCGGGACTTTTTGGCGGTGCTGGTGCATCTGCCGGTTCGTCTGCATCGGCCGGCTCATTCGGTGGGGCCGGTTCATTCGCAGGATCTAACGCCGACAGCTTCGCTACCGGCAGCTCGTCCGGAGCTTCCGCCAGCGCTTCCAGCTCGGCCAATGCTGGAGTCAACATCATCACTTTGCCAACGGAGATCAAGAAGCACTTCTACTATCACGTAGCGCAGGACGATGCGATTGCTGAAACCGAAACCAAAACCCTCACCATCACGCCCCGCCAGCACTACAAGGTCATCTTCATCAAGGCCCCGTCTGCCAGCGCCAACGCCGGTGCATCGTCCAAGGCAGCCAGCAAAATAGATGAGAAGACGATCGTCTACGTGCTCGTCAACAAGCCGGCCAAGGCAAATGCCACTAGTGAGGCCGAGGCAAGCTCGTTCTCCTCTGGTAAGCCGGAGGTATACTTCGTCAAGTACCAGGGTGCTCAGGCTACCTCTAGCTCAAGCTCTAATTCGCAATCGGGTGGATCGATTGCCATCAGCAATGCCAATGCTGGCGCTGGTGCCAATGCTATCTCTGGCGCTGGTGCCAATGCTTACTCTGGCGCTGGTGCCAATGCTTACTCTGGCGCTGGTGCTGGATCCCGTGGTGCCGGTATCATCACTGGTGCAAATTCACTCGCTAATGCTGGTGCATTGGCCGGAAACAGCGGATACAACTCTGTCGGAGCTTCTGCCCAAGCTGCTGCCCGATCCACGGCCGGAGGACTGGCATTTGCGCCCTAGTATGGCCCGCACACAGGAAGAAAGGCGATTCCAAAGCGTCTGTGTTCAGCCTCAACGGCTGGAACGATGCAGCATTACTCAAGGAAATCGAACAGTCACATTGAAAAACCGAACAAGTACGAATCGCACAGATTTGGCTCAAACCAGAAATAATGAGTCGAGCTGACGGCTTCGTGATGTAACTAGTACCTTTCGAGTAGAGCTTTTCCCTCTACACGTATTCCTTTGCCTCTTCCTCTTAGTCACCGTGATCAGGACTTTTCCTCTCCCTTTGTACATTAAAGGTAAGCAACGTAAGATAGGTTTATTTTTCCCTTGAGCGTCGTCGAACGATCTGGACGTGGGTGACAGTAACGATCTAGTAGAATGGAGTTTTGTGTGTACGTATAGTGAGAAGAAGCCAGCAATTGTATCATAATAAAAGCGTATCCACACACACGCGCACAGACAAAATGATTTATTTTCTAGATATTCCTAGATGTTTGATGACAACCGTTGATGGCCAAACAAAGCCCAAGCGAATTACTAATGAATCATGTCCGTGAACCAGTACCACTTATTCTTCTTCATATTAAGGTATTATTGAGGCTTTCTTCAAGAATTTTTAGTTACGTAACAATTAGTCCTTGCTATCAGAGCCTGCATCAGAGGGTCTGCATGAGAATCAAACCTATCTGGACTTGTAAGAACCCGTAGGTGACCGTTGGGCCACCCAACATGTGTCCTTGTGTTTCTGTCTTTAAGTTTAATCAAATAAACATTTCCAAATTTGGTCAACGACTCAGCAGCTTCTTCTCATCTTTAAATCAACTTATTGGCAGCTCTTCCTCCCTTAAGGACGCCCTCCCTCCCTTACTCAAAATGCATGAAAGACCAAGTGGGGCAAGCAGTCCAGACCAGGAGAAGTCATAGTTTTTGTTTATCCTAGGCCCTGCTTATCCAAGAACTGACAAAAAGATTGTGAATGTTTCCATTGTTTTTAGTTTACATCCTTTCAAGTAATTTAGAAACTTTTTTAATTTTATTGTCTTTTATTGTACAGTTTTCATTTTCATTTAGAACTTGCGTAAACTGAAGATAAATATTTTCTACAATGTTTTAGATTCTTTGAACGTACGCTGCATGTCATCGAGGATGTCTAATCTATTACGGTTTTTGTTTTTGAAACAGTGTTGAAAATCCAGATTCACTCAGATAGGAGTACTGGAATGGCAGCATTAAAAAAACGAGTTCCTGATCGTTCCATACAACTTTGTAAGCACACCTTCTGTAAGAATTGGTAATTGTATAGCTTGATAAGCATATCCTGGATTTTATTGGCAGTTTTGAGGTAGTAAATAATTGGTTTTTCGAATGTTTGTGAAATTTGTAATGAAAATTAGAACCCCCCTCTCCTTCCCTCCACATTTCTCTCTCCTTAGTTGAAAACTGCAGAATAAAAATGTCTTGGAATCTGTTCCTTGAGGCAGTACCGTAGTCAACTCGCACGATTTGTAAACATTTCCATCATGGCTTTGACATGACTTCGGTATACAATTTCAAATAAAGACACAGAGTATACAATTTCAAGGCTATCTCTTTTAACTACGAGGTGAAGGCAAACATAAACCGCTCCCAAACCCATATACTATGACTCAGTGTACGAACTAATCTTCTTCTACTTCTTCTTCTATTTGGAGTAACGTCCTACGCGGACATGCCGGCCTATACAGGCTTTCGGGACTTAATTCATTACCGAACCCCTTACGAGCATGTTATTGAGTCGTTCGGGTTGACGACTGTACCACAGGACCACCCCTACGAACTAATACCGAACCGTCAATTGATCTGTAGGTGATCCAGAAACTATACCAGTTTTGGCTCTTATTTTATACCATTTTCGATGATAAGAGCATATCGGTATACGCCAGTATAGAATCGATGGTTTTGAAAAGTTTTTGATCGCAAACAGAAGGTTATTATCACTTCTTATTCGCTGCACTGGACATTTAGACGACACCTTACTCAAGGATGTCGTTTGTGGTTCCCAATTTGGTCAATCGTCATTCTGCAGGATCGTTAAACGGTTATCAGCCTGCAACAGGTCGTAGTTTTGTGTTTGTGTGTGTTTTTTAGGTGTGATATTAAACTGCTTGAATGTAACTTTTTTGTTACAGCATTTACAAATCAACCCTTCCACATGCCCGGCTTTTGTCAATAGGTGGAGACTCTCGTCATAATGGTGAGCAAAGTGAGGTGATGTGTGACACTACCGCTGGTGTCTCGGTTGGTGGGGATCAATCAGAAATGGGTTGGAAAGCCACGCACAGGTTACAGACGAGTGAAGCCACCGAAATGAAGAAGATTTACAGCAAAGGTAGTGAAACTATAAAATTTAAAAAATCGCACTCACAGGGGTGCACAACAAGTTGCGATGTTAAAACTCCGAAAAACTGTATGCTAAACAGTGATGAAGATTTAGTAAAATTTCATTAAAGCATTCGCTTCAAAACTTCAAATAAAACAGTCATAAGATCAGCTGTACTCTGCGGTTAGCCATCCTGTTCTGATATTTGTGTTAAAATTTAGATCTAAACCTTGGTTTTTTTCAATCTCGATGAACCTCAGCCTCTTATGCAAACCCTTGACCTATATTTAATTATACATAGTACAACACGTTTTAACTCGTTGTGGAAAGAACGACATACTGATTGCACTAACTTGATTCAACAATTCCAGCGACTGAATTTTTAGCCTCAAATAATAAATTGATTTAGCTTAAATACCGCTTGTATTACATATTTCGGGTGAAAGAAAGAATCTTGTTGATAACGTCTCAACAAAAGTACAATTTGAACGTTTTTAACAAAAGGAACGATAGGAGGAGCCGCATACATACCGATCAAAAAGATAATTTCGCAAGCAACGATGTAACATTGCTATTTTGAACACAACTGTCAATACGTGCAAAAAAGGCTCGAAATATTTTCCGTGGGAACAGTCGCTCACGCACGATTTGTTGCCATTTAGTGCTTCATTTCTAAACACATTTTCATGTCTTTCATGGTCTTCCATTCTTGCGCGACCAGATAAGATGAACAATGCCTTGAAACGGGGGAGAGAGCGAGACCATGCATTCAAAAAAAACGAGATGTTTTTGCTAAAATTATTAAACTTAGCTAAGGACACCATCCATTAGGCGTTCCCTGCTAGCACTCACGGATATATAAGAGCCAAAGTCCTGTTTCTTTTATCAGTCAAGTTCCATCTTTGTTACGAACAGGCCACTGGAAGGAAGTCTGCCCAAGACATTCTGACAAGTGTGTACTAGTAGTGTGTGACCATTATCGTCGTCTCGCATAAGCCAAAACCTTTGAAATGCGCTTCTTTGTGGTGAGTGGGACATGAAAAATATTAAATTTGTGTCAATTCAACTATGATCTGCTGAGTACCGCGTCACCATTCAACAAGTGCTCGGTTGTAGAGCATCATCAATCAATCGTGTTTACGTCGTTAGCCAAAAGCCTAGCCATTCTGGAAATACAACCAATTAACAATCAACTATTTTCTGAATGATTGCTGCAACATCTCCAGCATTCTGTGGTCAATTCTAATCTCTCACTATCTTTTCTGAATGCCTAATTTCCAGGTTCTAGCCGCCTTTCTGGCCGTGGCATCGGCTGATATAGGGATCAAGCTGCGCCAGGGAGCAGCGGCCGGTAGCAGTAGCTACGCCGGTAGCCAAAGCGCAGTGAGCATCGATTACTCACCCGCCGTCTTCGAAGACACGGTCGTCGATGGAGCTGCACCCGGTGCCAGTGCCGGCTCATACGGTGGAGCCGGCTCGTACGGCGGCGCTTCCTCCGGAGCGTCCAGCAATGGCTACGCAGGCGCTGCCAGCGGTTCTCAATACAACCAGGTGGGACTTTTTGGCGGTGCTGGTGCGTCTGCCGGGTCGTCTGCAACTGCCGGATCATTTGGTGGGGCCGGTTCATACGCAGGATCTAACGTTAACAGCTTCGCCAGTAGTGGCGCGTTCGGCTCTTCTTCGGCCGGTGCATCCGCCTTTGCCCAGGCCAAGACGGTGGTCCACTATGACACCCCGGAGGTCCTGAAGAACTTCTACTATCACGTAGCGCAGGACGATGCGATCGCTAAAACCGAAACCAAAACCCTCACCATCAAACCCCGCAAGCACTACAAGGTCATCTTCATCAAGGCTCCTTCTGCCAGCGCCAACGCCGATTCATTGGCCAAGACGGCTAGCCAAACGGAGGAGAAGACGATCGTCTATGTGCTCGTCAACAAGCAGGCTAAGGCAAATGCCAATAGTTCCGCCTTGGACGCAAGCTCTTACTCCTCTGCTAAGCCGGAGGTATACTTCGTCAAGTACCAGGGTGCTCAGGCTACCTCTAGTTCAAGCTCTAATTCGCAATCGGGTGGATCGATTGCCATCAGCAATGCCAATGCTGGCGCTGATGCAAATGGTTTCTCTGGCGCTGGAGCCAAAGCTTACGCTGGCACTGGTGTTGAATATGAAAGTGTTGGTGTTAACACTGATGGGACTTCATTCGCTAAAGCTGATGCATCGGCCGGAAACACCGGATACAACTCTGTCGGAGCTTCTGCCCAAGCTGCTGCCCGATCCACGGCCGGAGGACTGGCATTTGCGCCCTAGTATGGCCCGCACACAGGAAGAAAGCGATCCCAAAGCGTCTGTGTTCAGCCTCAACGGCTGGAACGATGCAGCATTACTCAAGGAAATCGAACAGTCACATTGAAAAACCGAACAAGTACGAATCGCACAGATTTGGCTCAAACCAGAAATAATGAGTCGAGCTGACGGCTTCGTGATGTAACTAGTACCTTTCGAGTAGAGCTTTTCCCTCTACACGTATTCCTTTGCCTCTTCCTCTTAGTCACCGTGATCAGGACTTTTCCTCTCCCTTTGTACATTAAACGTAAGCAACGTAAGATAGGTTTATTTTTCCCTTGAGCGTCGTCGAACGATCTGGACGTGGGTGACAGTAACGATCTAGTAGAATGGAGTTTTGTGTGTACGTATAGTGAGAAGAAGCCAGCAATTGTATCATAATAAAAGCGTATCCACACACACGCGCACAGACAAATGATTTATTTTCTAGATATTCCTAGATGTTTGATGACAACCGTTGATGGCCAAACAAAGCCCAAGCGAATTACTAATGAATCATGTCCGTGAACCAGTACCACTTATTCTTCTTCATATTAAGGTATTGTTGGGGCTTTGTTCAAGAATTTTTAGTTACGTAACAATTAGTCCTTGCTATCAGAGCCTGCATCAGAGGGTCTGCATGAGAATCAAACCTATCTGGACTTGTAAGAACCCGTAGGTGACCGTTGGGCCACCCAACATGTGTCCTTGTGTTTCTGTCTTTAAGTTTAATCAAATAAACGTTTCCAAATTTGGTCAACGACTCAGCAGCTTCTTCTCATCTTTAAATCAACTTATTGGCAGCTCTTCCTCCCTTAAGGACGCATCCCTCCCTTACTCAAAATGCATGAAAGACCACGTGGACCAAGCAGACCACGTGGACCAAGAAAGTCATAGTTTTTTGTTTAGCCTGGGCCCTGCTTAAGCAAGAACTGACGAAAAGATTTAGAATGTATACATCGTTTTGAGTTTACATCCTTTCAAGTAATTTAGAAACTTTTTTTAATTTTATTGTCTTTTATCGTACAGTTTTCATTTTCATTTAGATCTTGCGTAAACTGAAGATAAATATTTTCTACGATGACTTAGATTCTTTGAACGTAGGCCGCATGTCATCGAGGATGTCTAATCTATTACGGTTTTTGTTTTTGAAACAGTGTTGAAAATCCAGATTGACTTAGATAGGGGTACTGGAATGGCAGCATTAAAAAAACGAGTTCCTGATCGTTCCATACAACTTTGTAAGCACACCTTCTGTAAGAATTAGTAATTGTATAGCTTGATAAGCATATCCTGGATTTTATTGGCAGTTTTGAGGTAGTAAATAATTGGTTTTTCGAATGTTTGTGAAATTTGTAACGAAAATTAGAACCCTTCCTTCCACCTCCCTCTCTACCCAGTTGAAAACTGCAGAATAAAAATGTCTTGGAATCTGTTCCTTGAGGCAGTACCGTAGTCAACTCGCACGATTTGTAAACATTTCCATCATGGCTTTGACATGACTTCGGTATACAATTTCAAATAAAGACGCAGAGTATACAATTTCAAGGCTATCTCTTTTAACTACGAGGTGAAGGCAAACATAAACCGCTCCCAAACCCATATACTATGACTCAGTGTACGAACTAATCTTCTTCTACTTCTTCTTCTATTTGGAGTAACGTCCTACGCGGACATGCCGGCCTATACAGGCTTTCGGGACTTAATTCATTACCGAACCCCTTACGAGCATGTTATTGAGTCGTTCGGGTTGACGACTGTACCACAGGACCACCCCTACGAACTAATACCGAACCGTCAATTGATCTGTAGGTGATCCTGAAACTATACCAGTTTTGGCTCTTATTTTATACCATTTTCGATGATAAGAGCATATCGGTATACGCCAGTATCGAATCGATGGTTTTGAAAAGTTTTTGATCGCAAACAGAAGGTTATTATCACTTCTTATTCGCTGCACTGGACATTTAGACGACACCTTACTCAAGGATGTCGTTTGTGGTTCCCAATTTGGTCAATCGTCATTCTGCAGGATCGTTAAACGGTTATCAGCCTGCAACAGGTCGTAGTTTTGTGTTTGTGTGTGTTTTTTAGGTGTGATATTAAACTGCTTGAATGTAACTTTTTTGTTACAGCATTTACAAATCAACCCTTCCACATGCCCGGCTTTTGTCAATAGGTGGAGACTCTCGTCATAATGGTGAGCAAAGTGAGGTGATGTGTGACACTACCGCTGGTGTCTCGGTGGTGGGGATCAATCAGAAATGGGTTGGAAAGCCACGCACAGGTTACAGACGAGTGAAGCCACCGAAATGAAGAAGATTTACAGCAAAGGTAGTGAAACTATAAAATTTAAAAAATCGCACTCACAGGGGTGCACAACAAGTTGCGATGTTAAAACTCCGAAAAACTGTATGCTAAACAGTGATGAAGATTTAGTAAAATTTCATTAAAGCATTCGCTTCAAAACTTCAAATAAAACAGTCATAAGATCAGCTGTACTCTGCGGTTAGCCATCCTGTTCTGATATTTGTGTTAAAATTTAGATCTAAACCTTGGTTTTTTTCAATCTCGATGAACCTCAGCCTCTTATGCAAACCCTTGACCTATATTTAATTATACATAGTACAACACGTTTTAACTCGTTGTGGAAAGAACGACATACTGATTGCACTAACTTGATTCAACAATTCCAGCGACTGAATTTTAGCCTCAAATAATAAATTGATTTAGCTTAAATACCGCTTGTATTACATATTTCGGGTGAAAGAAAGAATCTTGTTGATAACGTCTCAACAAAAGTACAATTTGAACGTTTTTAACAAAAGGAACGATAGGAGGAGCCGCATACATACCGATCAAAAAGATAATTTCGCAAGCAACGATGTAACATTGCTATTTTGAACACAACTGTCAATACGTGCAAAAAAGGCTCGAAATATTTTCCGTGGGAACAGTCGCTCACGCACGATTTGTTGCCATTTAGTGCTTCATTTCTAAACACATTTTCATGTCTTTCATGGTCTTCCATTCTTGCGCGACCAGATAAGATGAACAATGCCTTGAAACGGGGGAGAGAGCGAGACCATGCATTCAAAAAGATGTTTTTGCTAAAATTATTAAACTTAGCTAAGGACACCATCCATTAGGCGTTCCCTGCTAGCACTCACGGATATATAAGAGCCAAAGTCCTGTTTCTTTTATCAGTCAAGTTCCATCTTTGTTACGAACAGGCCACTGGAAGGAAGTCTGCCCAAGACATTCTGACAAGTGTGTACTAGTAGTGTGTGACCATTATCGTCGTCTCGCATAAGCCAAAACCTTTGAAATGCGCTTCTTTGTGGTGAGTGGGACATGAAAAATATTAAATTTGTGTCAATTCAACTATGATCTGCTGAGTACCGCGTCACCATTCAACAAGTGCTCGGTTGTAGAGCATCATCAATCAATCGTGTTTACGTCGTTAGCCAAAAGCCTAGCCATTCTGGAAATACAACCAATTAACAATCAACTATTTTCTGAATGATTGCTGCAACATCTCCAGCATTCTGTGGTCAATTCTAATCTCTCACTATCTTTTCTGAATGCCTAATTTCCAGGTTCTAGCCGCCTTTCTGGCCGTGGCATCGGCTGATATAGGGATCAAGCTGCGCCAGGGAGCAGCGGCCGGTAGCAGTAGCTACGCCGGTAGCCAAAGCGCAGTGAGCATCGATTACTCACCCGCCGTCTTCGAAGACACGGTCGTCGATGGAGCTGCACCCGGTGCCAGTGCCGGCTCATACGGTGGAGCCGGCTCGTACGGCGGCGCTTCCTCCGGAGCGTCCAGCAATGGCTACGCAGGCGCTGCCAGCGGTTCTCAATACAACCAGGTGGGACTTTTTGGCGGTGCTGGTGCGTCTGCCGGGTCGTCTGCAACTGCCGGATCATTTGGTGGGGCCGGTTCATACGCAGGATCTAACGTTAACAGCTTCGCCAGTAGTGGCGCGTTCGGCTCTTCTTCGGCCGGTGCATCCGCCTTTGCCCAGGCCAAGACGGTGGTCCACTATGACACCCGGAGGTCCTGAAGAACTTCTACTATCACGTAGCGCAGGACGATGCGATCGCTAAAACCGAAACCAAAACCCTCACCATCAAACCCCGCAAGCACTACAAGGTCATCTTCATCAAGGCTCCTTCTGCCAGCGCCAACGCCGATTCATTGGCCAAGACGGCTAGCCAAACGGAGGAGAAGACGATCGTCTACGTGCTCGTCAACAAGCAGGCTAAGGCAAATGCCAATAGTTCCGCCTTGGACGCAAGCTCTTACTCCTCTGCTAAGCCGGAGGTATACTTCGTCAAGTACCAGGGTGCTCAGGCTACCTCTAGTTCAAGCTCTGATTCGCAATCGGGTGGATCGATTGCCATCAGCAATGCCAATGCTGGCGCTGATGCAAATGGTTTCTCTGGCGCTGGAGCCAAAGCTTACGCTGGCACTGGTGTTGAATATGAAAGTGTTGGTGTTAACACTGATGGGACTTCATTCGCTAATGCTGGTGCATCGGCCGGTGCTCGCAGCGATGCGCTGGCAGGTTCGGGCGGAAACAGCGGTTTTAACATTGCCTCTACTGGAGCCTCTGCTACAGCCGATTCCGGAGCCTCTGAGATCTGGTCGTGAGCGACAGTAATGATGTAATAGGATGGAGTTTTGTTTGTAAGATTAGTAAGAAGAAGCCAGCAATTGTATCATAATAAAAGCGTATCCAAACACATACGCAATTTGTTGTAGCTATTCTTGATTCTTGGGGTTGGTCTGGTGGTGCAGTTATCAACTCGTATGACTTAACAACAAATGCCCGTCATGGGTTCAAGCCCCCAAAAGACCGTGCTCCCGTACGACTGATTATTTTGCTATGGTAACAATAAGTCACTGACAGTGAAGGACACAGATAGGGGGTTGGTTGTTGTGCCAAAAAGAAGAAGAAATATTCAAGGAACTCTTTCCTCTCTCTCTCTCTCTCTATCTCTCTCTCTCTCTTTCTCTCTGTAGGGTGTATGTATTCAAATCGCTTCAACCTATAATTTATTACACTATTTTTATTACATATTGAGTGAAAAGTAGGGCACTGAACATGCAAAACACAATATCAATCAACATACTCTGTCTATGTCAAGTATGCATGTGAGTCGTGGCTCTTTAAAAAAACCTTTTAAAAAGTATGTCATAAATGGATGTGCCCTAAGAAAAGATTCGCCTTAAGTAACCCTACTTAATATGATTCTCCTTGACATCCATTTCGGAACGCTTCCGTATCAGACTCGGAAGCGTTCGGTCTAGGGTGATATACTCTCAAGTTTGTCCACAACAACAACAGCAGGTTCGAAAGCATCCTCATTAGTATTCGAGTTCGTTTGGCAGTGGTTGGCGTCTTTACCTAAACGCTTTCCGTCAACTGATAAACACTGACTCCCAAGCAAACGGGCCGAACCTTTGCCAAGTACATCAGCAATCAATCGCGCAGAGCAGGAGCAGTGCAGCACCAGGTCTGCCGGGGCCTCTGGAACACTCGTGAACGGGTGACTGCTTCACCAACAGGCCCTACCACAGCCAACGGCTCCGACCCAGCTCCGCTCTGCGGCTCCGGTAGTGGAACGGAACTTCTACCTGCCACTCCCTACCACCATTCCCCGCAAGCCACTAGCAAGGTGATCTTCATCAAGGCGACCCGTGCGACCCCGGCAGTGCTCACACCGCAGACTACTACGGGCTCGTTAGCAAACCCGTCCGGGTGGCCGATTTCGAACGACCCCACCAGCGGCCGCCCGCGGTCGTCACCGGCGAACCAGAAGTGTTACTTCGTCCAGTATCAGGACAAGGACGCGCGGCCGATCGCTAAAAGGCCGCCCCGTTAGCAGTTAGCGTACGACGCTAACGGTGGTTGCGATGCAAATGGGGCGAGCTGGGCGAGGAGACGGCAGGCTGGTACGCTAATGATGGTACCGGTTCGGCCGATCGGTGCCGTGAGTCCTGCCCACAATACCGATGCTGACCGTGATATTGCCTACGAAGTGTGACCGTTATTGGGCATTCCCAATTTCTCTAATCCGAATGAGGTAACCGGTGCGATCTTCAGACAGCTTCGGATTGAGCGCGAGACGACGTGCGATGCAGGAATGTTGCAATTCCGCGCACTGTTACCGTAAGGAGTTCTGAAGGTGTTTGCTGGTCAATTGGTTTATTTATTTTCCCCACAGAGCCTGGAACTGGATCCCGAAAGATACAAAGTAGATAGCTTGATCAGGTGATCCAGATGACTGTAACTGGCTCCCAACAAATGTATCCTGAACACGAATGAGATTGCTCGTTATGCTAGATTTTACCCGTTAAGTGAGGTATTTGTTGAGTATTTAGATTTGCTCGTGGCGCGAAAAACTTGTTATGAGGGATACTTGTGATGAGCGGTTTCATTGTATATAAACCTCTTAATTCTGGTTAAGGAGGTCTAATGGTACTATCTAACGGTATGGTATTATAGGAGGTCTAAGGAGGTATTGGAGGTTAACTGAATGAAAAAATGTTGTTATCTATGCAATTCTATGTGTCCGCTTAACAGTAAAACTACCGTCCAGTCATTTTGACTAGTAGCGCTTAAATTAAAGTAGCTATAAGTCACAAGTATAGTAAGGCCTGGGATAACAACGTTTTAATTTAACCTTATTTTGTAATTCAAATATAAAACAAAAAACAAAAATGTGTACTAATCAATTCCTCGTAAAGAAGTTATTTTCGGCAATCTCATTACAATCAGCACTTGCTGGAGCGGTACAGTCCTTAAGGACTCATAAGTCTAACCAATACTGCACCAGTATTGTTTTGAACTGCATACTTGCAATCATAGAGTACATTGGCAGGAACATGAAGAAATAATGCAACTTACTCTTCAAAACCTGGACAAAAAAAAACTTATAGAAAACTTGCAACAATCCTGGAAAATGGAATTATTCTCTTAACATTCTATTGTTTCTGAACCATGGACGTCATGTCGCTAAATAGATAATAAAGCGGTCTCACGGGCTTTTAACAAACTTCTGGCAAACCTTTAGTCAGGGTTGAAGATAGAAAGGTATAAGAACGATGATGTGGTTAGTCCCGATCTGTTGACTCAATTTTGAGAATTGGCCATCTTGACTTTGGGATATTTTTGGAATCCAATATTCTTCAGTTTACTACAGTAGGTGACCGCTTACTGGATGTGTTTTAACTGGAGTGCTTTTTAACTGGAGGTTCGCTAACTGGAGTGATTCTCAGTTAACGAACACTTAAACGTCAAAACATTGTTCCAAAACATGGGTTTCATCCGGAATCTCGTGAAGGGAAATTTATCGCAAATGTGCATTTTTCACTCAAATTTTGGGTCTTTTGCCTACGTTTGCTATTAATTTATGGCATCACACGAATTACTAGACATTATTACAACATAAACGAAAAAAGTTTGGTATGTTAATTCCAGTCAACGCCAATCAAAACAATCAAATCCATAGAAACATCACTCCAGTTAGCGAACGTTGTTCGTTAACTGGAGCTTGTTGTTTACCTCTCAGTTAGCGGTCATCTACTGTATAATTAAAATGGTCGTCTGATGATTTGCGACCATCATGTAGAGGTGATGTATAATATACGCGATCTTCAGGATGGTATATCCTTTTTTTGCGAAAGGAACACGCGTCTAATGAGATTGAGTGTCGGGGCTAAACAAACAGTGAGAGATTATTGTCTACTTCCCATCCCTATTACAAAACCACGTCAAGCTTAGCTGCACAGCTTTCAGTATACATACGATTTGAACCTAGGACAGAGTTCATGATGATGAGACCTAGCCCCACTTCACAGCTACACCACTGGACCGCTGCGACATGAGACACGCTAAACAATGGTTTTAACATTACAGTTGTGTGGATGCTATTGAAAATACCGAGCCTTTGGACTATTCCGAGAAGTGTACCGGAATTGTAAGGCTGTCGCGGCACTCAGTACAATGGGTGAGCGATGTATTATTGCTTCATTAGAACGATCAAGCTTCAACAGCCGCTTCCGTTTGTCCCGAACAGATGTTACCCCTTTTTGCGTTATAATCTTGCTTGCTTGCCATTTTAAATAGATCAATAAACAATTAAAAAACAATAAACAACCGCTCCGCTGAAGGTGCGCATCGGTTGGTATCGGGGGAATATTGTCCCAACCATAAACCTAACACCACGCCGCACCAGTGTGGCGGTTGGATTCATTTTGACAGCGTGTTGTTTTCGCTCTAATGTGCCTCCAGCGGCCCAAAGGGGGCGGCGGTTGATCTTTATTAAATCCCCCCCCCCCCCCCCCCGGCTCCCCCCAGCTCCTCCAGCCTTCTCTCTTGCACTCCTTCAACTCCAAACGCGGGCTGTTTACCTGCTGAGCCGGCATTCGATTGGCGATGATACAATCGGCGATGCATTAGATTCGGTTAAGAAGCAAGTGATTCCACCAAGATCACAGACACACAAACAGCACCAAGAATCACAAAGCACCCAGGAGCAGCGTAGCCCGCGAAACTTCAAAAGTTTGAAGTTCAGAGCCAGAAGCTCCAGTATCCAACGGCTCATCCGGATGTGCTATGAAATGGATTAAACCCTATATACAACAACCGCGAAGGGAGTGGGAGACGACCAAAATCGCCGAGAATGATCACCCTTCCGGGGGGTTCTTAGACACACACACACACACACAGAGTACGCAAATGTTGGAGGGGGTTTGAAGGCGGTGCCGAAATTTCTAACCAGATTCCGCCTATCATCCACCACAAGGCCCCACCCTTCCGCCCTGGCAAACGATGGAGTAGCGTTAGCCGTCACTGGGTAGGGGCCGCGCAGGCGAGAAGGAAGATGACGAGCGCGCGCGCGACGGCGACACTTTTGTTTGTCTTTTTCGATACTGGCATGAATTAATAAACCATGATCGAAAGCGATAGCCTAGCCTGCCCGCCCCTCTCTCCCGGGATTGGACTGGGACTCCTGGGCGGTAGGCCACGAACCTGCGAATACGGGGTGTACATATATAAGGCGCAGGTCCTACTCCTACTTCAGTGAAGTTCGATCGTCCCGGCGAGCAGACGAGCCAGTGCCAGTACTCTCCAAAGCACAGTTTCTAGGCTTTTTGTTGTTGCGTGATCGTTGTTGTTTGGTGAACTGTTTGCAAGGCGTTAACACAAACATGCGCGCTTTTGTGGTGAGTTGTGAGTTTGACGGTGGGCAGACCGCAAGCAGCAGACCCTTCTGATCCCTCATGGGCACGGGCAGTGATATTGAGCACCCGCAAGTCCATCCATTCCTGTACTGCTATCAATCCTTCCCGGGGCCAGCCTTTGGCTTACGGCCCTCAACAACAATCAACCAAAAGCCATGCCCGCGGTGGGGACCGTCTTTCAATATCACTGCCAGCGTCTGCCCTTAGGTCCTGCGGCTTGCCCGGTCATTGCGCGTCAGTAGTGCGTACCTAATCGCTGCGCTTTCTCCTCTCGTTTCGCAGGTTCTTGCGGCCTGTCTGGCCGTTGCGTCCGCTGACATCGGTTTGAAGCTGCGCCAGGCGGCGGAGGCCCGTGCAGCGAGCAGCTACGACGTCGGCCAGCAGTCGATAACGGTCGACTACGCGCCGGCCGTGTTCGAGGATACCGTCGTGGGCGACAGCCGCTCGTACGCGGACGCCGGCGCCTCCGCCGCGGCATACACAGCCGGCCCGGGCAACGCCGTCTTCGATGCCGGCTACCAGGCTGGGCTTCGGGACGCCGCGTCCTCGGGCGCGTCGGCTTCGGCCGGTGCCGGTGCGGTCAGTGGCACTGGCTCGCGCTTCGGTGCGACTGGTGCGTACTCTGGTGCCGCCGCCGGCAGCTACGCCGGTAGCGGCGCGTTCGGCGGCTCGTCATCGGCCGGTGCGTCCGCCTACGCCCAGGCCAAGACGGAGGTGCGCTATGCTGCCCCGGAGGTTCTGAAGCACTTCTACTACCACGTCGCGCCGGAGGAGCCGCAGACCGAGGCCGAAGCCAACACGCTCACCATCACGCCCCGCAAGCACTACAAGGTCATCTTCATCAAGGCCCCGTCTGCCAGCGCCAACGCCGGTGCGAAGTCCCAGGCCGCCAGCCAGACGGAGGAGAAGACGATCGTCTACGTGCTGGTCAACAAGCCCGCCAAGGCACAGGCCGGTGCGACCGCCGACGCCAGCTCGTTCACCTCCGGCAAGCCGGAGGTGTACTTCGTCAAGTACCAGGGTGCACAGGCCAGCGCGAACGCCAAGGCCACTGCCACCGCCGGCGCCACTGCCAGCTCGTTCGGTGAGTCCGTCGTCGACGTCGGTTCGCTCGCCGGAGCGGCCGCCGGTGCGAACGCGAACGCATACAGCGCGTCCCAGACCCAGACCGGTGGATTCGGCGGCAGTAGCTTCGACCTGCCAGCCGGTTCGTACGCCGATGCCGGTGCGTCGGCCGGTGCCACCGCCGGCAGCAACGACTACAGCTTCAACCTGCGCTCGAGCGACGTGTCCGCCGCCTCGGCTGGCGCGAGCGGCTACAACGGCGAGTTCGCCGCCAACGATGCTACCGTCGGCACCGGCGTTACTGCCGCGTACGATGCCGCTGCTGCCAGTGCTGGTGCAGTTTCTGGCGCTGTCAACACGGTGGTCTACTAGGGCCCGGTGTAAGCCAACCGACGCTAACAAGCATAACCGAACCCAAAGCCCCCTAGAGTGTTGTCTCGAGACAGTGCACGACAAAGACTGTACGCCGAGATCGGCCAGCGTGCCGATTGGAGGAGTAGCGAGTGGGTCCGTCAGACTCCAGGATTCGGAATAGGAAAGGAAGGCTGCCATGTCTCACCGCGGCACAGTGCTGAATTTTCAAATGCGACCAACACAATTTGCAATACTCGCTTGCGCTATCCCCTATGTTTGATGTGCACTTACAGATGTTTCCAAAATCGAGCCTAAGTTCAATAAAATAAATCTTTTTTTTTACATTAATGAAAGCCCGCTTCGTTTCACCTACGACTGATTGGATATTGGAATTGGGGCGCTGAGGGGAGTTTATAAGAAAAACAATGAAAGGCTTCACACGACGCGCATACGTCACACGGTACAAGAGCTGTTAAGTTGGCCAATGCTCCAAAGTTGTTACATAATTTTCTTCGAATGGAAAAGCGCAGATGATCCTGTTTGTTAGCAGATTGAGGCGCAACACCTTTGGCTTTAGCAGAGATGTATACGAAACAGAGAGAGAGAGAGAGAGATACAAAAAAGCGTTATATCTGTTGATAACCGCTTCTCGCGACGCCCAAAGTTGACCTTGATCTATGAGAATCATCGGGCAGATGCCCCAAAACAGGTCTGACGGGTATTTGGAGATCCACGGTCAAGCTCGTTTTTGTTTTTTTTTTCTGCTTCCACTCCTCGCTTAATTCTCTAAATGGTATTTTGATCGTTTTGTCAAGCTCTCGAGTCTTCCCACTCTGCTTTCGGTGTTCAAGTATATCACACAGCCAGAGTCTCGGGTCGGGTAGGGGTATTGTAACATCATCATTAGCATACGCTTCATTATTAAGGAGGTCTCCTTTATGGGGGAAGGGAACCACAGCAACGAGTCCCCTGTGTCAGGTGTTGGCTTGTGGCGTGATCTTTTGTTTAACCCCTACTGATCGGTAATATCTGCTTGGAGCCGAGATCATCAGAGCCGGCAGTGAACGATGGGGTAAATTGTTTTTTTTTTTTTTAATGGGCCACGCGCATCATTGACCGCACTTTGGGTAGACGACACTCTGACGCGCCGTGTACTTCCGAATGGTTCAAGAGCACAGGAGTAGTCTTGCAAGGAACAGGAATTGGGCGGGTCATGGTCATGCGGTCAGGTGAATGTTCCGCAAACTATTTGCAACATCCATGAGTTCTGACATCTGAGATTTACAAAATTGATGTATGTACTCCTCCCGAACTCTTGGTTTCAGTTGGTTTGAGTGCTCGAAGTTATCGAAAGCAACTGTACTACCCCTTCTTTGCAAGTAAAGTCCTACTCAGGCGGAAGTAGTGAAGTGCTCTTAAAATTCCTTCCTCAGTTCCTCAGGTAGCCAGAAGTCCTGAGCTAAGATAACTAAATAGGATTCATTTTAATAGGATTTATCGGTAAAGGATATAGGTGCTTGATCTTCCCAGTTAGGCACCAAAGTAGCAACTCCCCCTCTCCCCCCCCCCACCTCCCC
The DNA here is from genome assembly GCF_017562075.2 of Anopheles merus. Lineage (NCBI taxonomy): Eukaryota > Metazoa > Arthropoda > Insecta > Diptera > Culicidae > Anopheles > Anopheles merus. The sequence goes on along the minus strand of NC_054081.1, from coordinate 7,506,043 downwards.
TCTTCACCCTCTACCGTCAGTATGCTGAAAATGAATAAACATTCGCGATTAAGATTATGGCCTAACCAATTTGGGTCAACCGATAACCTTCGAAATGCTTTGAGAAGCGTGAAACTTTTTTGCAATTTTTCGGTCAAATGCTGATTTTGCCACGAAGCTCCAAACTCGACGCAATTGATGATCGAAACATTAAGCAATAGGGATACCCTGGGAAGCTCACATCGGTGGAGTCTTTAGCTATGTTGCAATCCATATAAAAATAATAGTGTTAATTTTGCGAGTAGGAATTTCCTCCCCGCTATTCATTCTTCCTGCCGATTTTGTAACGTAGCGAATTGCCTGGAGTGTGTGATATGAAGAGAATTTCGCAACGTGTTTTAGTTTTGCTATGACGAACTTGTTTTTTTGCTTTGCTTTAAATCTCATCATCAAATGAAGGAATAGATGGATGAAAACAACAACAGATCAAAAACAACAGATGAACAGTTGGGTCCAATAACGAACTACATGATACATTGGAGATAGCCAGGTTTTTAAAACCACTCTCCCAAAAGCGCCTCAGCATCCGACATCGCTTCAACGCTTGGACAGTTGAGGCCCTTTATCCTATAGCAAATTTTACAAAAAGGTTTTCATTTTCAATCTCTCACTATAGAGCGTTACTCTTTCACTCTGTAGTGAGATGATGTTGGTTAGTGAGTTGATGTTAGGTGCGCATAGCTTGGATGACTTTTGTACCGTGTTGTTTTTCTGCACACATAGCACCGATATAGCGATTCATCGATGTAAGCGTTGGACGTAATTGACAACCATGTTCCAGGACCTTACAGGAGGCAGTCTCATTTCAAATGCTAAATCATCTGCGTCACCTATTTGCCGTTATATTGTCGAAGGGGGTGTCGCAGAATTCTCTGTTATTGTAGTATGCAAACGTGAATCACTTTTATAAATACTTTCACCGACAAAATCAGGACTGGAACACCGTCGAAGACTGCGAGTAGAATCGGCTGGTGCGAGCTGTCAAGCACCTCAAAGCGCTGCGACTCGTTGATCAGCGTGAAATGACTAGGCTTGGGCAATTTGATTCTTTTCAGTGAACGCGTGCGATGTAGTTCGTTCAGTATGATGAACTGAACACGTGCGGTAGGTCAGTCGCTCAATTGGAGCTAACTAACATTTTTTAAATATAATATTCAATTTTATCGAAATTTTAATGCAAGAACAGAAAGTTACTGCTTTTAAGGCTGCAATTTTAATTATAAATACAGTCAGTCCGAGATACGCAGTTTATGCATAACTATGCAACTAGGTGTTTACATTAAACCATGTATGTATCACAAATTATGCAGAATTTTTTTAAACGTCAGGGTTTTAAGAAGTTTTCAAATTTTGGCAAAACAGTAATTTATCTTGCATTTGAGAATCTTTTGAGCCAATTGTACTGATTGTACACAAGAACTTAGAAAACGTAGCTCGAGAGCAGATTTTATATACTTCAGTTGATTTGTAATGAAAGCTGATCTGAACGAGTAAAATCTGCAAGCTTTCTCTTTCATGTTGCTGTGCGCTTAACGAGTTCTTTTTGTGCGAATGAACTAACCGAACGCGCGTGCGGCAGTGTGTGACAAGAGTTCTTTTTGTGCGGTAGCTGTTTGAATAGTTTTGAGAGGCTTTGGCTCCAACGGAGTTCTTTCGCCTCTAAATTTTGTGCGGTAGTGTGCGACTGACCCTACTGAATACGCGTGCCGCATGTGTGCGACTGGCCCAACTGAACATGCGTGCGGCTGTGTGCGAATGACCCAATGGCTATAAGTGTTCTTTCTCACTCAGTGTGGGATCAGTGTGCGGCAGGAGTTCTTTTTGTGCGACTGTGTGCGATTGATCAATCTGACCACGCTAGCAATATGTGCATTATTTCTCACTCAAAGTGCGATATTTATATTTTATATATAGATATATATATATATATTATATATATATATATATATATATATATATATAATATATATATATATATATATATATATTATATAATTATATATATATATATATATATATATATATATATATATATATATATATATATATATATATATTTTTTTTTTTTTTTTTTTTTCATTCGTTATGACAGCGACAGTTATCTTGCATATTGTTCGGAGCACATTTCAGTTAGATCTGTATGCGTGTGGATGATCTACAGGTTCACTTTTTCGCGTGCGGCGATCAACCGCACACTATAATGAACTGATGCGAACGATCTGATCCGAAAGGTAAAGTAAATTTATCTCAAACAGTGTGAATTAGTATGAATAAATTATCTATGTCAAGAGGTATATAGCATCCAAAATTTAATTTTAGAATATTTAAAAAAATAAAAAATTAAGAAATCATAATTATGGCTTACCTCTATGTACTGGAATGTATGTTATAAATAATATAAGCACACAGAAAACAATCTTTTACATAGCATCCAAAAACAAAATGGTTGATTGAAGTGCAATTCTTATATGTCCTCCAAGAAACGTTGCGTAGCCCTGTAACCGGGCCATATTAACTAGTAACATAAAGGCAAAGAAAACATTCCACTGGTGATATACACATACATTGACTGAGACACATCCACAATGCAACACATTTATAGTTGTTCGTTTTTTAGTTTTCATTTAGTAATATATATATATTTTCGTATAAAAAAGAACAGAGTGCGACTATTGCGTGTAACAGGTAACACTACTAGCGCAGAACTCTTTTGCTCTAAAATGCTGCGGCTGCTCTCTCTTTCTTTCTCCCTTTCTCTCTCTCTCTCTCTCTCTCTCTTTCTTTCTTTCTTTCTTTCTTTCTTTCTCTTTCACTTTCTCTATCTCTTTCGGGTAACAATAAATTAATGTTTAAAAAATACAAAACATGTTTAAAACCAAAAACGAACGATTAAACAAATAAATTAGCTAACCTTTATCTAAAAATAACGCAGCGGCGAGCGCATCTAATTAGAGGCACATTTTTTGTTTCGGTTTGTATGTTTTTTTTTGTATCTTTTTTTTTTGTTTACTCTATGTAAAGCTTACACGAAGCTTGAGGAAGGCTATTTTCATTAGCTGCTCTACACGAAACATTTCCTACCGCACTTTGCCGCCTGTTTTACGCACGTGTTGCCTTTTCTTCTCCTAATTATGCACCATTTCCCAGTTCGTATGCGCACACATAAAATCCCTTTACCTTTTTACGCTAACATTTATAGCCTCAATATGTACGTTTTACAGAAGAAAAAAAAAACACACAAAAATTAAACAAACTAGACCACTTGCGTGAAAAGAAAAACACGATCCGGACAGCGCAAAACAAAAACTATAATGCGGGCCTTGTTGTGTTTCGCTTCTTGTTTTGTTTTGCTTAGCTGGAAGACAATTAATTGGTACACTTGATAATCGATCGTTTGTGGTGTTTTTTTTTTTTTTGTTCATCTAGTTTGGAATTGTGTGTGTGTGGGTGTGTGTGTGTGGGTTCATACTGGTAATCCTTTGGCCAACCCGATTGAGGTCGGTCTAGGTATTTTAAAATCGACAAAATACAAATGCGACAGGTTTGCGCCTCCATCAAGGCAGGGATGGCTTATCTATTCGCTACATTCGCTTAACATTTAAAGAACATACGAACAACACAAAAAAAAAACGCAAAACACCGGAATGATTATAGGAAAAGGAATAGATCCCTCTGGCGTTTTTCCGCTCCATACTGTGGAACACCGTGAGAGCGTGGAATGCAAGAAAAAGAAAAAGGTAGTAAACAGCAATAATATATCGCTAAGTTATATAGGAATCGAATGATGCAGAAAAGGAAAACATTCGTTTTTTTCTCTTATTCGTTGCTATCTACATCGCCCCAATTGCTTTTTACGCTTTCGCTTTACAAAAACGTGCACATTATTGTTTCGTACCAACATTTCAGCACCGGGGAAGGAGGTGGGTTAGGGCAAAAAATAAACATAATAACGATAATAAACCCCTCTTCTTCTCACGCAAGGCTTTTGTTTTTTTGTTTTTCAATTATCCGGATTCGGTTAAAACTACGATTGCAATGTATAAAGTTAAAAACCGCTCCTTCTTGACTTTTTCTTCTTCCTTTCGTTCGAGCTACCATCGCATCTATAATTTGTCCTGTCTTGACTAGAATTTAAGAGTGTAATCGTAATCGTACGTTCAGCAAACATCACCGGAAGCACAGCGCTGAACGTGGCTTGGCTCTGACTCTTCCACCGAGCGGGAAAACGGCCGAGGGAAAGAAAATGGAAGAAACGCACGCAACAAGAACAAACAATTGAAAGTAGAGCGCTACAGCATGAAAAGTAATATATAATAGCAAAAAGTAAATCAAGAGCATACGGCACACTTACGCGCGCGCTCGCACACGCGCCAATAACTGCGGGCACGCGGCACTTCAGGTGCTTCCTGTCTGGTACTACCTTAGCAGCAACATTACACGTCATCGTACTGTACACATAGGCGACGCGTGTCGCGTAACGCGATTAAATGGAGCTAGCAGCGACCGACGTGCGGTTCACCGGTGGTCGCCCACGTTGGCCGGTGGCGCTGCATCGGTAGCCACCGGTGGGATGCGCTGCTCAGCGGTTTGCGGATGGGACGCGGATTGTGAGACCGTTCTGTTCGCACCGGCACCGTCCACCAGCACCGAGCGTACCTTGCGCAGCAGGGGGAAGCTGCCCTGCTGTTGCTGCTGCTGGTCGCCGGCGACAGTCCGGTCCCGGTAGAGCGCATTGTCCGCACAGTACGAGCCGAAATCGTCCGTGTTGAGGGAGAAGATCATCGCGCCGCCGAACCCGTGCGCCTTGATGTACTTCGCCTTGCACTCGAGGCTGCGCTCGTCCTCGTACGAGATCCACTCGCTGCCCGCGTACAGGTAGGGCGAGCAGCTCTCCACATCGTACACCTGGTGGACGTAGATGTTGTACCGGCGGAACCAGCAGATCTCCGAGTACGAGGCGAAGCCGAACGTGCCGACCCGGCCGTAGCTGGACGCCGGCGCACCGATCCGCGTGTTGAACGGGTTGACGAGCGTGAAGGAGTGGCCGTAGGTCGGCAGGCCGAGTATCAGCTTGCTCTTGTCCAGCCCCGCCGACAGCCAGTAGTGCACGGAGGTGTTGATGTTGAGCGTGCCGAGCAGGGACTGTTCGTTTGCCCGCCGGTACAGCGGCGCATTAAGACCTGTGCGATGTTGAAGCAATGAAAAAAGGGGGAGATTAGAGGGGAGTTAGCAAGGTTGTGCTGTTAGCCTCGTCAAGTGGTGGATGCTTAAAACTTTAAAGGAGGTAAAAAATTTTGACGGGGACCCTATTTCATTTAAAATATTTAACTTTATCAGTGGAAAGGAAAAGGAAAAGGAAAAGGAAAAGGAAAAGGAAAAGGAAAAGGAAAAGGAAAAGGAAAAGGAAAAGGAAAAGGAAAAGGAAAAGGAAAAGGAAGAGGAAAAGAAAAAGAAAAGGAAAAAGGAAAAGGAAAAGGAAAAGGGAAAAGGAAAAGGAAAAGGCAAAGGAAAAGGAAAAGGAAAAGGAAAAGGAAAAGGAAAAAAAAAAGGAAAAGGAAAAGGAAAAGGAAAAGGAAAAGGAAAAGGAAAAGGAAAAGGAAAAGGAAAAGGAAAGGAAAAGGAAAAGGAAAAGGAAAAGGAAAAGGAAAAGGAAAAGGAAAAGGAAAGGAAAAGGAAAAGGAAAAGGAAAAGGAAAAGGAAAAGGAAAAGGAAAAGGAAAAGGAAAAGGAAAATTTTAAATCTTATCCTAATTTGAGCGATGTTGTTACGATTACTTCATTAAGTCTTCCTTTTTCATTGGAATGTCTTGCATGGCTGATAATAATAATAATGTCATAATAATCAACCTCAATTAAGACTGAAAGGGCCCTACTAAGACTACTAGTTACCACTATTTCTAGTCGCCTTGGATTTCCTATTAATTGCTGTGGATATTTTCTTGGGACGGTAATAAGGTCATGATAATGTTTGAGTTTAATTGCTGAATTTTGACTTTTGACTAATTTTGACAAATCATTCGTGTATGAGCAGAAATCTATGCCAAGATACGTAGGACGTTAACACCAAATAAATGAAGAAAAAGACATGAAATTCGTTTCGAAATTTGCCATGGTTGTAGTTGTCAAGTAAACTATGCATTTGTTAATAAAAATATCAACATGGCTAACACTTATTGCAAACACAAATCAACAATTATATCAATAAAAATGGATTCCATTGGCTTAAAATTAGAAGGACTTTCCAGATCACATGTTCAGACGATTTGTAGTGCAATTTGTGTGGCCCTAAGATAGTTTTAAACCACACCTAGCTTTAGGAAGCACTTGTGCAGACTATCAAATGTTAAGAATTTCTAGATACATGTAGTCTCCCGGTTACACGGAACCTGGTATGCGCATATTTAGACATACGCAGTTTTCTGAATTTGATAGTTCTATGAACACATTTCACTGATTTGATACAGTAGCAGTTAAGAGCAACATAATTTAAAAGAAAAAGATCTTTTCTGTTGAAATTTTCGTTGAAACGCAAAAAGTTTCTTTTCACTCGGAATCATATCTAGTAATCTACGCAGAGGGTAAATTCACCCACTGTAAGAAAAACCAAATTGGAATCATGCCAACCAATACGAGTCGATGATAGTTTCATAGACGTTTAGTAGGGATTTGTATCCTTGAACTCGTTTGGGCAATTTAATTTTATCGTTACGATAGCGCACCAGGGTGGCATTTAGATAAAAGGAAAAGAAATAGAGTGTATAATCTTTACAGTAGGATATTTTTGGAAACACTTGCTAAAAGCTTCGCACGAGGTGTTAACCAATTATCATCGCTACAGATCGATGGCCGCTGGAGCTTTGGCTTCACTTCGTAACACGAAACCCGGTTGTGTCGAAGTCTAAAACTGGATCATAAGACCAGAATTAAACCAGTATAATTCATTCCTTGAGTAAATTTCAACATTTGCTCAGCGTTGGGTATAAAAACCACTACCGATAATGGTCCTGTGGTTGTGTTTCCTTTTTTATCTTGTTTCTTTGATGCTTCATAAATCATTATGTACAAATAAAAGGAACGTCCTACCCGTCAGAATAAAGAACGTCCTGCTCTGCCAAATAATTTTCAAGATGTAATAAAGTAATTAAATTCTTCTTGTGACATGAAACCATTTACCATATTTTCATAAACTGAAATGAACGAATGAATCGTGATTCACATTCAGCTTTCACCTAAATGAAAGAACTAGTACGTTCACGTTGCTGAAAATGAACCGAATCGCCCAAGCCTAGTACATACCCGTCTGTGGCACGTCCGGCGAGTAGAAGTGGTAATCGTACGTCATCAGGTTGACGTAGTCCGCGTAGCTGTTGATTTCGCCCACATCGTACGCCATGTACGCGATCGTTTCCTGGGGCGCCACCGCCACGCTCAGTATGTACGTCCGGTGCTCCCGCTGGTACTCGCGCCGTATCTCGTGCAGCAGCTGGGAAAAGTGCATCCGCCGCTTGCCGCCACTGTCCGGGAACTCCCAGTCGAGGTCGACCCCGTCGAGCTGGTACCGCTCGAGCGTCGCCTTCACCGACTGGATGAACAGCTTGCGCGTTGCGTGGTTCTCCACCATCGTGGCGAAGCCGCCGACGCTCGCCCCCCCGACCCACAGCAGGATGCGCAGGGCGGGGTTGGCGCGCCGCAGCTGCCTCGTGCGCACCAGCGCCTCCCGCACGTTATCGTCGATGAACAGCGTGTTGTTGACGATATCGATGATGCCGATGTTCAGGTGGGTGCAGAGGTGCGGATCGATCTGCTCCGGCTGCAGTATGTGCCGGAGCGCCTGCCCGGTGGCGCCGCGCGCCTGCAGATCGGGCGTCGTGTAGTAGCAGACGATCTTCGGGCTGGGCGGCAGCCCATTCATCGCCTCCTTCGAGTAGATGTAGTTGCCGAAGCGCGACGGGAAGATGCGCTCACTGTCCAGCTGCTTCACGCGCACCGGCTCGGCCGGCTTCGGCCGGGAATCGTTGGCCAGGCCGAACAGACGGCCCGGCAGCACGGTGGAACCGTCCGGCGCGTAAATGCTTCGCACGATTGTTTCGGGCGGCGGCGGCGGCGGCGGCGGCGGCGGCATACTGGCCTGACCGTTTGGCAGCGGCCCCGGTTGCTGCTGCTGCTGCTGTCGGAGCGTTTGGCGCAGCGCTTCCTCATACAGCACGAGTCGATTTCGCCAGTGAAGCGAGACATCTACAAAAAAAAGAAAGGAAAAGACGAACGCAGGACATTAGAACACTAGAAAAAAATTGACCTAAATCATTCGCAAAAACGGCACGAAACGCTTACCTAAAAGAGCGGGCGGTATAATCAGATTCTGCCGATAGATCATCGTCCAGGTCGCGTACACCGTCAGGCTGGACATGGCACAGAGCGCGACCAGCAGGCAGCTCTGTATGTACGTATGTTGCCTCCTGTAACGAGGCGAGCGCGGTCATAAAATCAAATCAATACACCCATTAGCAAATGAAAAATGGCTACCTAATCCTGCGTAAGAAGCAACGAGAAAACGACACAAAAAAAAACACAACAATCCCTAAACCCAGCAAGCATGTAGCGTAACCGACATGGGGGCTTGGCATTATTATCGCCCCACACGCAATCGCAAAACCTGTGTGTTTCTTTGTGTTTTTTTTTTACCTAGCCCATAAAACATATAATGAAGGGTAACATTGTTTAAGGCCGTAATATTGAACAGTTGCCAGCATTGTTTTTTAAAACCCTCCGCCTAACGCCACAACCTTCGCAGCGGGATGTTCGAGGGTGCAATAACACCTAAAAACACACGGCAGTCTCTCTCTATCTCTCTCTCTCTCTCATTCGGTCATTTTCAATTAGTTCTTCAACCTGGCCCAGTGAGATCGGGTTGCGGCAACGGTACGCTACCGATGACGCTTCATGCCAGCAAGCGCGTGAAATGTGAACAGCAAACTCTCATCCCCCCCCCCCCCCCCCCCCTCCCCAATCAATTGCGCGTACTGCACCTTTGGGCGCGTCCCAAAATTTTCTAGAGGCTCGTCGCTGCCAAGGGCCAGATGTCAGTGGTTAGCAGGCGGTGCGAAGCCAAAAACAAACAAAAAATGGCCGCGACCGTGTGAACAAGTGGAGCTTGGAATCGGACCTGCCCGATATCGATTCCATGTTCGGAATCGTTTTCCAAAACCAATTTTTTTGCTGAAATCGATTCCGATTCCGGTGCCAATTCCAGAACTGATAACGGAGTCAAATCCGGAGATGACTCCGGAGTCGATTCCGGAGTTGACTCCTTCACCGGAGATGATTCCGGAGTCGACTCCGAATCCGGAATCAACTCCGGTGCCGAATCCGGAGTTGACTCCGGTGCCAATTCTGGAGTTGACTCCGGTGCCAATTCTGGAGTTGACTCCGGAGCCGATTCCAGAGACGACTCTGAATCCGGAATCGACTCCGGTGCCGATTCCGGAGATGACTCCGGAGCCAATTCCGGAGTTGATTCCGGAGACGACTCCGAATCCGGAATCGACTCCGGTGCCGATTCCGGAATCGACTCCGGTGCCGAATCTGGAGTTAACTCCGGAGCCGATTCCGGAGTTGATTCCGAAGCCGGAATCGATTCTGGGTTCGAAATCGGCTTCGGAATCAGAATCGACTCCAGAATCTGAACCGACCTGGGAATCCCAATTTACTTCAGAAAAGGAATCTGAGAAGCCTCCTGAATTGGGTCATCATCATCATCCAGAATTGGAATTTGCTCGGGAATAAGAATCAGCTCTTGAATTGAAACAAGATGTTCCAGAATCGAAATCAATCCGGAAATCTCCATGAGAATGTATCGTTTACAAGTTAATTTAGATTTTGGAGATACCGAAACTGAGTCCGATTCCGAAGCCGATTAAGATGCCGGAGCCGTTTCCGATTCCGGAACCGATTCCAGAATCGTTTCCGGAAACTGATTGCGGACCCACTATATGGAATCGATTCCAGCAAACTTTTTGTTAGGAGTTATCCGGAATCGATGCCGACGAAAACCTCCGGAATCGTTTCCGACGAAACCGATTTGACGGTAGAATTTGGTTTCAAATGGTAAAATCAGTTGAATGAGCCATTGTACGTTTCAGCGGTTATGGTAGAACTTAAAATAGAATGAACGATAAATATAATTTCCTATCAATTCTGTTCAATTAAAAAAAATGCTACTGTTAAAGCAAGTTTACTAAATCCGAATTGTCCATCAGGCTTTGTGTGGCTCTTTAATCCGACGAATTTTGCCGAACCCTGGTACACCGCAAACGCTGTTACGCTAAAGCGCTGGCAACTATCCAGCAGGATACGCTTTAAGGGATAGAACGGATGGTACGATATAACCACCATGGGGCACGAAAGCGTTCGATGAAGTGTGCTAAATCGTCACCTTCGATTGAATTGGTTTGAAATGTTGGTTTTAAAAATTGGATTTGTCCGTTTGCGGTTTAAATTAGCGTGCTTCGCTCAATGAACGCGTGCAGCTTTGGGGCAATATAATCACAAACTGTTACAACACCAAACCAATAATGACTGGCAGAATTCTTCCCCAGGCAATCGCGTTATCGCGACAACCGTACCTAGATGGGAATGGGCGAAAGCAAATTAAATGTTACCTCAGCTTCGTATCCTCCTTCAGCAGCTCGTACTTGCCCTGCTGCTTCGACATGTTTGCCTGTTCGCGGTTCCGATCACTCCGATACAGCGGCCGAACCCGTAACCCGCGGTACGATGCACTCGATCCGGCTGCTCTAGGTGCACCGGCAGTAGGGCTTGTGGTGGCCGACCCGTACTTGTGGCGGATCGGGGACGGGTGTGATTTAATTGCGCGTTTAGCTCGACCAACAGCAGTCCAGCAGCAGCCCGGTCGAGAGGAGCTGCATTTCGTACCGCGTGAGCGATGGTTTCAAGCTCGCGTTCGCTGCGCTGCGACAGTTTGGACGGGAGAGCACCCTTGAAAGAACAAAGCGAATAGAAAGCGGGGAGGAAGAGGGAAACGTTAGAAAAGGCCGAGCGTGTGTCCGCATGCCGGTGGGCCGAGGGGACCAGCAGCACTGTTTACATAGACGAGTGGGACGATGGGATGGGACGGGTCTTTCTGCTGTAGATTAGAACGATCGCGCGAGCACTGCTTGTTGTTTCTTAGCGCACATGGTCAAGGGACAACGCGACGAAACGCGGAAGCATCTGTTCGTTTGCTTGATTAGTGCGCAACAATGTAATGCATTTGTCCCCCCCGCATTACGATACACCACCAATTCACTTGCACTTGCTCACCAGAGAGCCGTCGCTTCCGGGGTGCCGGAAGCTTTGATGCTTCTTTTCGTTTTGTTTTTCTTCCAAAAATTCACAAAAACAGCATACCCCAGTGGCTGCTGGACTTAAGAACGAACCTTCACTCTATCCTGGCTGGAGCGCGTCCAGCTATTTGGCCTGCTGCGCCAACTTGCTTCACCAACTGCTTTTGCTTTTTGGGAGAATCTTTGCGAAGGGCTGGGCTTTATGCGTCGTGTGTGTTTTTCATTCCCCTCCCCTAGCTAGCCCAACTCTGTCTCTGGTTGCCCGGGGTCTGCCAGCTGCAATCCGTTGCGGGAAACTACAATGGTTATACGGCACACACGGAACCACGGAATCACAAAGCGCACACTTTACCTTGGGATGCCTTGGGTGCTGCGGGATGCTTGTTTTGACAGGAGAGTCTTGTGTATCGTTTTTTTTGTCGTTGGGGGAGAAATACCTACAAACTCGGCCGCGTGCGTGTGTATGGGTGTGTGAGCGTAGGGAGAGCTGTGTGACCAGATTATTTTGGCGGTTTTCGGTAGGAGTCGATTTGAAAATTTTACTGTTTCTCTAGAAAATGAGAATTTTAGAAGATTCTCAACCAATGAAGGATTGAGATGTACATTTGCTTCTGAGCGGTGGCAATTTCTTTTCCTCGGGGCTCCACGCGGCTGCTTAGGGCCATGGCATTGCTCCATCGGATGCGATTTAATCGGACGGGCTAGGAGTTGTTGTTTGATTGATATTTTCGATTGAAATTACGCTATTTATCTACAGTGGTGCGCCGTTTATCCGGGTACCTTTTATCCGGCTGTCCGTTTATCCGTGCTGTTGAGAAATGACAGTTCAATACAAAGGTGACATTGCGTTATGAGGAGGATATTTGAAAAAAAAAGGTTATTAGAGCACACCCAAATAGCCAGAATTGCTTAAGCAGCTCATTTTGGCACGCTAAATATCGCTGCTTTAATTCGCCTTTTGCAGTAGATAAACAGCATCAAAGTTCTATGTGGGTCTTTCAAACAGCGCCTAAGCAGCTTCCTTATGCCACGATGCCAGGGATTATTTTTCTTTGTGTTTTATTTTCAAGCAAGCGTCATCGATGAAATAAACAACAAGATTTGTTTCGTTTAAACACATATGTATATTTTTAAATCCTTTGTATTGATGAATTAAACAAAATTTCACACAATTTACTGATAATTCACAATCACTTCACTCAATATTCATTCTTCAATTGACGAATCTAACTTGTGCAGCAGCAATGAGATTACCCAAGTAGCACAATTCTGTTAAGAAACCGTTAAAAGTATGCCTAAAAGTATTACTTTTAGCTTTCCATACAGCAGTAATTTCAGGGCTTAAAACACTGCGTAACGCTTTCCTGGCTTCGTTAAAAATTCAAATTTCGCCGGTATTTTAACGAAAAATATCAAACTCAACGAACAAATCGACAGAGATGGCTGTATTGCTCTGTCTCATTCTATATGCATTTGCTAGATCTTCGTTAAGTTACAACAGAAGGTGTTAATATTTCATGGAATAAATGCATAAATTCACCACAAATACTTTTATTCGACATTTCATCGTTTTGTCACTGCATATTGTCACTGTATCACATAAGTTTCTTTCATTCCATGGGTTTCTTCCATTATATCAGCATGGAGGTCAGCTGCAGCCGTGTACGAAAAGCATGATGTCCAAACGCTATCCAAATCCAATATGCTGCGGAATATAAAACTTATGTAGCTCATGTGAAGATAATGGTAATATCGATACACTGACCTGTTATAAAATCATGATGACACACAAATTAAACAATAGCTGATAAAAGTTGTCGCAGACGCTTGGTTTTGTTGCCATCTACACACAAGCTACACACACGAAGCTTGACGAACTTTTTGACATAAGAAATGGAGGCGCCATGTACGTGACCATGTACAGTATGTCTCAAAAATTATCGTCATCAAGAGCATATTATTTTGCCCAAGAAAATATACATTTTTATGAAAAAATTTCTCATTTGCAAATATTTCATACCCTTTATCAAACTCTTCACATGTATTATTTGAAAATATGAAATATTAATTTTTATTTTTAAATTCTTTTTTTATTATCACCGCAGCTTCAACTAGAGGAATAAAAGAAAACACATAGTTTTCAAACAGTTAATAAAAAAATAGTTTGGTGTAAAAATAAATACGCATTATTACATAAATAAGAATGAAAAATGATTTTCCGAATATTGAATAAATTGGAAATGGTGTACATAAAATTTGAAAAACACTGTGTGTTATAGTAACCCGAATCGAAAAAAAACGAGTGTAACGGAATACGTCGTTATGATGTAACGCTGGCAAATGTCATATTCTCTTAAGAAACTCTATTTGATTTTTAAAGGCTTTAAAAAACTGTTAATAATCAAATAGAGTTTCTTAAGGCTACTTGGGTATTGCCGGCGTCCGTCTTTGACACTTTGACAAGAGCCATCTCGTACCGATGTCATGCATTAAAAAGCTATAAAGTTCCACCAAGTTCGGTACGCTTTCTTAACAAACCTTCAAGTTCCACCATGAACCCTACACATAGTGCTAATCAGCCGCAAACTTCCAAAAAGTACCATGTGCCTGTTAAAACCCAAGCGCCACAGATTAAGCTTAAACGACTGGAAAATTGAATATCCATAGAAAAAAATGAAAGCTCCACAGCTTTATTGGTTTGATCAATAGATGGCGTATTACAACTCATCATTATATTGCTATCCTTTTCTTGCAATGTGTTTCGACAAGTTTCATCTTATGACCTATATAGCCTTATAACTTTCTGAGCAAAAATCTATATGAATGGTCGTGTGGTCAGATACGTGGGTATCAACACCAACGACCATTACTCAAATCTCACTTGCTTCAGTACTGGTGGTTTCCGTTGGAGTTTAGTATTTAAACAATTGTATCGCCGTTCTAGTTCTAGCGATGCATAACTTCAATGCGAAACCATACAACAGTACAGAGGAAATGAGAACCCAAGCGCCACAGATTAAGCTTAAACGACTGGAAAATTGAATATCCATAGAAAAAAAATGAAAGCTCCACAGCTTCATTGGTTTGATCAATAGATGGCGTATTACAACTCATCATCATATTGCTATCCTTTTCTTGCAATGTGTTTCGACAAGTTGCATTTTATTATGACCTATATAGCCTTCTAACTTTCTGAGCAAAAATCTATATAAATGGTCGTGTGGTTAGATACATGGGTATCAACACCAATGACCATTGCTCAAATCTCACTTGCTTCAGTGCTGGTGGTTTCCGTTGGAGTTTAGTATTTAAACAATCGTATCGCCGTTCTAGTTCTAGCGATGCATAACTTCAATGCGAAACCATACAACAGTACAGAGGAAATGAGAAAGCTCTCCTCCAAGCGATGAAGCTCAACTGGTTGGGGTATCCCACCAACAGATAGCGCGCCACCAGCTTTTTTGCTATTTTTAGAATGCATGAGTCGTTTGGCGTCTGCTAAACGAAGTCTTTCTATATTCCGTTTAGGTAGAGAATTTGAGGCGTTTAGAAGCCGTTTAGTGGTCGTTTAGTGGATTTGTGGCACTTGGGAAAGCTCTCCTCCATGCGATGAAGCTCAACTGATTGGGGTATCCCACCAACAGAGAGCGCTACCAGCTTTTTTGCTATTTTTAGAATGAATGAGTCGTTTGCCGTCTGCTAAACGAAGTCTTTCTATATTCCGTTTAGGTAGAGAACTTGAGTCGTTTAGAAGCCGTTTAGTGGTCGTTTAGTGGATTTGTGGCACTTGGGTACACACACCCCAAGCGCCACAGATTAAGCTTAAACGACTGGAAAATTGAATATCCATAGAAAAAAAAAATGAAAGCTCCACAGCTTCATTGGTTTGATCAATAGATGGCGTATTACAACTCATCATTATATTGCTATCCTTTTCTTGCAATGTGTTTCGACAAGTTGCATTTTATTATGACCTATATAGCCTTCTAACTTTCTGAGCAAAAATCTATATAAATGGTCGTGTGGTTAGATACGTGGGTATCAACACCAATGACCATTGCTCAAATCTCACTTGCTTCAGTGCTGGTGGTTTCCGTTGGAGTTTAGTATTTAAACAATCGTATCGCCGTTCTAGTTCTAGCGATGCATAACTTCAATGCGAAACCATACAACAGTACAGAGGAAATGAGAAAGCTCTCCTCCAAGCGATGAAGCTCAACTGGTTGGGGTATCCCACCAACAGATAGCGCCACCAGCTTTTTTGCTATTTTTAGAATGCATGAGTCGTTTGGCGTCTGCTAAACGAAGTCTTTCTATATTCCGTTTAGGTAGAGAACTTGAGTCGTTTAGAAGCCGTTTAGTGGTCGTTTAGTGGATTTGTGGCACTTGGGACTGGCGTGAGAAACCGGTTGTAAATTCTCTTTCAGCCATCTCTCACCGGCAGTCTCGGTGTATGTAGAAACGCGCTCTCGGGGACCGCCTGTATTTCTGGTCACTCTGGGCGAGAGAGGTAAAGAAGGAAACAGCCAGGAGAACGTACACCGGGAAGAGAATGGGAGGAAAATGAATTGCTAGATTTAAGTGCAAGCATAATTTAGCGAAGCGAAAAACACAATTAAGTAAATGTTCACAAAGCATAAATAAACCAAATAAACATGAAAATATCGCATTTGTATCGTTTGCCTGGTTCTATACTGTCAAACACACACACACCATTCAATATGGCGTCGCGGAAAAGACGTTGCAATTTGAAGCTGAACCAATCTGTTTGTAGCTATATTGTAAATACCTGCCGAAGCTTATTAACAATTAACGGGAAATATTTTCATGTAAATTAAGCAATTATAAAACATTGCTTCCCCCCCTCCCCTTTCACTCCATTCCAACCGCAACCGTGGTGTAGCCAAGGTGTAACGCATCTGTCAAAGTGCCGCTGCAGCTTGACAGTTGAACGCGATGACAGGCCAACAGGCAAAAAAAGAAAAGAAAAGGAAAAAACGCCGATGTGCCACGCCAGAAAGTTACACTGTATTTGAGCTGGAGGGTGAACTGCACCAGAAAACGCCGGCTTTTTTTCCGGGGGAACGCAAAATCACACACACTCACACGCACTGAACACCCGCTGCTGCACCAACAAAAAAAAAAGTTCCCGGGACAAGCAGGGACAAGGGGACAGTGCCTGTCCTCCCTATACCGATCGGTTCGTGCCGCCTCTCCGACTGTACACGGCTCTGTGTGTGGCCGCTGTGTGTGTTTTGGCCCGCCGCGATTATTGACCGAGTCGCCCGGAGGGGGAGGTCACGAAATGCCACTATCAACTACGGGGCTTTGATGGGCAACAATAGTAGTAGCAGCAGCAGCAGCAACAACAGAGGCGACAGCAAGCGAAATCGAGTGGCCGGAAAATAGAAAAAAACAACAGCTTCCCGAGGCCGGCATCGTCACCGAGCGGGCTTCCCGAGCCGGAACGTCTAGTCATCAAACGGGCGAAACCGTATCGTTAGGGGGAAGCGAAGCGGAAGCGAACGACCGGGCACCAAAGCCGCACTACCGGGCCGGCCGGCGAATCGCGCAAGCAAGTGGTGCAGCCGAACAAGACTGGCCAGCTTCGCGATGGATCAAGTGACGAAACTACGCATGAACCTGGAGAAGCAGGAAAGCCTCATCAAGCTGGGCATCCTGACGACAGCGGCTATTCTGTGTAAGTGGGAATGGTGTTTTTTTCTTCTCTGTTTTGTATGTGGCTTGCTAGGAAAAAGGGGGCGTAATATCCAATTGAGTTTGGATAAATTTATTATAACTAGCATGAGAACAATGAAGTTTTCGTCGGACTCGATTCCGACTAGCTCCGATGTTTTCTGGAATCTGAAATCGGCTGCGGAATTGACGCCGGAATTGGCTCTAGAATCGGCTCCGAAATCAGAATCGGCTTCGAAATTGGTGTCGGTTTCGGCATCTCCATAATAATAGACGTTTGGATTCAATGATGCTACGTATTGATAGCTGCAAAGAATCAAAATTTACTTGTGAACGATCAATTCTCATGGAGATTCACGGACTGATTTTGCTTCTGAAACTTCTTATTTTAATTCTAGAACGGACCCTCATTCCGGAGCTAATTTCAATTCTGGAGTCGATTCTGATTCCGTTACCGGAGCAAATTATGATTCTCAGGTAGATTCCGATACCGGAGCAGATTCTGATTTCGGAGCCGATTTCGGAATCAGCTTCGGAGTCGACCTCGGAATCGGGTCCAGATTCAACTCCGGAATCGGAAACGATTCAGCATTGGAATCGGCTCCAGAATTGATTCAGAACACGGAATCGACTTCGGAGTTGACTTCGGAATCGGCTCAGGAGTCAACTCCGGAATCGGCTCCGGACTCAGAATAGAATCCAGCATCGGAATCGGCTCCAGAATTGATTCCGAATACGGATTCGGAATCGATTCCAGCATTGCAATTGGTTCCGGAATTGATTCCAAAAATGGATTCGGATTCGGGTAGGTCCGATTGCGAGCACTAATTTTAAGGGTTGCGGTGTGCAGTAAAGCTCGTGTCATGAACCAACCTAAACTCACCGTTTAGGTCGACTGCCTCAAAATCGCTTCCATACTCTACTGGAAGACGCCTTTACAAGTGTTCAATAATTGCGTCAATGTGTACCTTCTTGCACCACCACTTCCTCAGCCTTCTCCACGCGCCTGTTCTCCGTCCTGCGGTTCGAGAGCGTCATCCACGAGTTCGATCCGTACTTTAACTACCGCACCACGAAGCATCTGGCCGAGCAGGGCTTCTACAACTTCCACAACTGGTTCGACGATCGCGCCTGGTACCCGCTCGGGCGCATCATCGGCGGCACCATCTACCCGGGGCTGATGGTGACGTCCGCCGTCCTGTACCGGCTGATGTGGCTCGCCAACATCACGGTCGACATCCGGAACGTGTGCGTCTTTCTCGCGCCGTTCTTCTCCTCCCTCACCACGATCGTGACGTACCTGCTGACGAAGGAGATACACAGCAGCGGGGCCGGGCTGGTGGCCGGCGCCATGATCTCGATCGTGCCGGGGTACATCTCCCGGTCGGTCGCCGGCTCGTACGATAACGAGGGCATCGCGATCTTCTGCATGCTGCTGACGTACTACACCTGGATCAAGGCGGTCAAGACCGGCGCGATCCTGTGGGCGACGCTGGCCGCCCTCGCCTACTTCTACATGGTGTCGTCCTGGGGCGGGTACGTGTTTCTCATCAACCTGATCCCGCTGCACGTGCTCGCGCTGATGGCGACCGGGCGCTTCACGCACCGCGTCTACATCGCGTACAGCACGCTCTACACGATCGGCACCATCCTGTCGATGCAGATCTCGTTCGTCGGCTTCCAGCCGGTCCAGAGCTCGGAGCACATGCTGGCGTTCGGCGTGTTCGGGCTGTGCCAGCTGCACGCGTTCGTCGACTACGTGCGGTCGGCCGTGCCGAAGGAGCACTTCGACACGCTGTTCCAGGCGCTGATCGTGACGATCGCGTCGGTCGCGGCGCTGACCGGGCTCGCCCTCACCGTCACCGGGAAGATATCGCCCTGGACCGGGCGCTTCTACTCGCTGCTCGATCCGTCCTACGCGAAGAACCACATCCCGATCATTGCCTCCGTGTCCGAGCATCAGCCGACGTCCTGGTCGTCCTTCTACTTCGATCTGCAGATACTGGTGTTCCTCTTTCCCGCCGGGCTCTACTTTTGCTTCTCCAAGCTGTCCGACGCGAACATCTTCATCATCCTGTACGGCGTGACCAGCATCTACTTTGCCGGCGTGATGGTGCGCCTGATGCTGGTGCTGGCCCCCGTCATGTGCATCCTGTCCGGCATTGCCATCTCGCACCTGCTGACCAAGTACATCCGCAACATGGAGGTGGGCGGGCCTGGGCTGGCGCCCGTGCCCGAGAACAGCAGCAACCGCAAGGCGAAGGCCCGGTACGAGCAGCAATCGTCCGTGAAGAACGAGGTCGCGATCGGGTTCGTGCTGCTGGTCACCTTCCTGCTCGTCACCTACACGTTCCACTGCACTTGGGTCACGTCAGAGGCGTACAGCTCGCCCAGCATCGTGCTCAGTGCGCGGTCGCAGGACGGCGGCCGGATCATTTTCGACGACTTCCGCGAGGCGTACTACTGGCTGAAGATGAACACTCCCGAGGTATGGGTTTTTATACAGTTTTTTTTTTCATTATTTTGCTTCTCTGTTCTGAATTATACGTTGTTGTTTTTATTGTTAGAAAAGTTTACAAACTAATTTATTAGCTATGATCACCATTAAAACAAGATAATTTAGAACAGAAGGAAAAAGCTGAATGTTTTAAAACAATTATTAAAGTCTTGATGAAAACAGTTTAAATTCGAGTTTGATCGTGGCATGAAGACAGTTGATTTACGTACGTAAGTCCTGTACTCACGCACACCGATCGAACGATGATTGTTGGCACTTTGATCGCTGATCGTATCTTCGGGTACCTTGCTTTCGGAGTGATGCTGTTTGCTTGCCGCAAGTAACGTCTTCTAACAATATCCTTTTTTTTCTCTCTGCTCGTGTGCGACTCCGCCACTACAGGATGCACGTGTAATGTCCTGGTGGGATTATGGCTACCAAATCACGGCAATGGCCAACCGTACGATACTGGTGGACAACAACACCTGGAACAATACGCACATTTCGCGCGTCGGCCAAGCGATGGCATCGACCGAGGAGAAGGCGTACGAAATCATGAAGGAGCTGGACGTCGACTACGTGCTGGTCATATTCGGTGGGCTGACGGGCTACTCGTCTGATGGTGAGGCGGGATTTTGTTGTTGTTGTTTTGGTTTTGGACACAACAAAGTGGTGTTGGGTTGCATGAATCTATCGTTGAAATTCATGCATATGTTCAGTGATGATCTCGAATCAATTCTTCAAAGATTCGTGAATCTCCAAGGATTCATGAATTACCAAGGACCCTTGAATCTTGAAAGATTCATGTATTTTCAATTCTCAATTCAATAATTCTTGATTCTTGATTCTTTGATAATCATAAATCCATTCACATTCATATATCTCTAAGGATTCACGAGGATTCAAAATACACAGGTACAGGAATTTGCGCAATCCCGCCTAATAACATACCCGTCGTGGGTTCCAACCTCGCATGGGCTGTCTCTCCGTAGCAAAACGAACTATCCGGCTTCGTGGTACTTTCCTAGAAGTCTCGAAAGCCTGTATAGGCTGGCATGACCACGTAGGTCGTTACGCTAAGAAGAAGAATAATGAAATGCTCAAGCTCTATGAATCCTTGGAGATTTATGAATCCCCAGAGATTCGTGAATCTTCCAAGATTTATTAATCTTTCGAGATTCATCAAACTTTGGAGATCCATGAATCTTTGCAACCGAGATCATTTAGATTCATGAATCTGAATCAGATTTATCCAACACTAAAACAAGTAGTGCCTCACCACAGAGCTAATTCCTATTCCGGGTTGCTTTTCTGCTGCTCAACACAGACATCAACAAGTTCCTGTGGATGGTGCGCATCGGCGGCAGCACGGACCGGGGCGCCCACATCAAGGAGATGGACTATTACGCGCCGAGCGGGGACTTCCGGATCGACAAGGAGGGTTCGCCGGTGCTGCTCAACTGTCTGATGTACAAGATGTGCTACTACCGGTTCGGGCAGGTCTACACCGAGGGTGGCAAAGCGCCCGGGTACGACCGGGTCCGGGGTGCCGAGATCGGCAACAAGGACTTTGAGCTGGATGTGCTCGAGGAGGCGTACACGACCGAACACTGGCTGGTGCGAATCTACAAGGTGAAGGATCTCAGCAACCGTGGTGTCTAATTGGCTGCAACAACAGCAACAACCCTTCGCTTTATGTCGATTTGCTCGAGTCGGGTTGCGTAGTCATACAACTCCCCCTACTTAACATTACTTCTTCTTCTTCTCTCTATTAACGATCGGATTGCATCCCAGCCGTAAGTTGAATATGTTTCCCTACAAAAGCATACACCCACCCCACACAACACCTCATTTACGACCGCTGCCTTAAACGATGCAAACAAACAAACAAACAAAACACACACACACACACACACACACAGGGGACAGTTTATTGAATTGAAGGATTCTATTTTGTTAATTCTGTATTGTAAGAATTTTCCTTTTTTTTCTATGGTTTATTGCAACACTCCGGCAGTTGATATTGTACGCGAGATTGAATGCATTTATTAGTTTTGATCATGATCATACCAGTGGTTTAGGGCCTCCCTCCCGGAAATTAGGGCCAACGCACCGCACACGCCCACGGTTCGACGTGTGGCCAATGGAATTAGTCTGCGCGACCGTTTGAAACGCACAACGCGATTTGGCCGCCCATCCCGGTCAGTAGAGCACAGTGTTACCCCACTCAAATAAGGACTCGGCATTAACAGGGAGTTTTTTTTGCTTTAGTTTAATTAGGACACCATTCCACAAAACACATACACACACATACAGACGAAAAAAAAAACCATCCACAAACAGAGCAAGAACAAAGCACGAGAGCAATAGGTAAAATGGTGGTGAAGCTGGAAATTCACAGTGTGTACTGCCGTCACGCCACACCGGGAAATCAAAAAACAAGTATCTTTTCCTACAAATTAAAAGCAAATAATAAAAAAACACACTTGAATTAAATATTTTACAATAAACTGACTGGCGTGTAGTTATTTAGGACTGGCGTGTACGACAACAATTTGTGGATTTTTCATGTGTTCACCTTAATTTGATTTTGCAAACTTTGTTCCGCGTTATCAGACTTAGTAACCTAAGAGTTTCTGGACAAAATTTGACACCTCTATCAGTGCGCTATGAAAGAAGAGCATCCCGTATCGTCTAATCCGGGCTCGGTGGGTCAGTATGTGAACGTCGTATAAGCCAATTCCAACATCTTGGACACCACAAGGTAACAATCAGAGCATCGAAAGAACGCCCGGTTTCGAATGGCCGGACGATTCTGAAGGACTTGAGATTTCAATGAAAGCTGAAAATCAAGATCGAGGGACAAGTCGCTACATCGCTGCGTTCGCTTGGCCGGGAGGTCGATGCAACCGGCCAAACAGTGAAGTAGTACCTGGGGAACATGAACAAACATATCGGGAAGCAAAAATCGAATCCACTGGCTTCGTAGCGGCAACCAATGACACTTGGCGGGCTTTTAGATGATTTTTGGAGAAATTTCGATAGACACCGTAGTGTGCAAACCTCTCCAACATCTCCCTGTGCTGTGTACCATCGAGATTTTCTGGACGAACATGACGCGAAGGCTCTACTCCAACAATTTTGTTGCGAAAACATAGGAAGAATTGACCAAAATCAATGGTAGATCTTAGAACACGGCTGCAAACATGTCTTCGTGCGCCACGGCAATAATTGCGGATAACTGACGACAGGCAGATCACAAGGTAGCAGATTTATCTTTGCCATAAAGCTTAAATAATTTCCTTCCAAAGGATGTTTATAGGAAGAAATTATCTCTCTTATTTTTTTAGGTCCAAGTATCGTTCCAAATCCTTCATTCAGTATGGGTTCATGAGCGGTTCCAGGACCGGTATAGGATCATGATATGTTTCAGTACCGTTTTGGGTTCATGAGCAGTTCCAGGACCGGTATGATAGGTTCCAGGGCAAGTATTTGTACATGATCAGTTCTAGGACTGATATGATCAATATTGGTTCCTGGATCGGTTTGGGATCAGTATCGGCTGCTGGACATACATAGGTTCAGCGCCGGTTCTGAAGGTATTAGGTCATGTGCAGATCTTGAACCAGAAAAGGTGATGTATTGATGTCCGGAATCAGAATCGGCTCCGGAATCGGGATCAGCTCCGGAGTGAGAATCAGCTCTCGAATTGAATGGTTATGGTTTTACATCTCTTCAGGGGTGATCGTAAATACAGTGGAAGCCTTTATCCGGGCTTCTCGGGACTTGACCTCACCCGGATATGCGAATAACACGGATAATGAGTCAAATGAAATATTTTATCATCAATTTCTGATTAAATTTAGGAAAAATATTTTATTTTTTGATAAAAATAACCCAGTTTTTATTAACTTCATGTTTTTCCCTTAAACATATTTGAAATTTGCATTGAATGATTGTGTCTTTTGTTATGACAATGTGCTCTTTTAACCGCCTTTTCAAATATCCTCCTCATAACGCAATGTCACCTTTGTATTGAACTGTCATTTCTTAACAGCACGGATAAACGGACAGCCGGATAAAAGGGATCCGAATAAACGGTGCTTCACTGTAACTCATTTTAGTTGGGTTTCAAGACCATTGTTTTTCGGCATATTTTTTACAGTAAAGGGGACGTTTGAAATTTATTTGCGTAGCCCTGTAATCTGGCCAAATGAACTAGTGTAAAGAGAAGCAATTGAGAGAAGTTTCACCTCAGACTTGGTATCAGTTTCCGGACGGCCAAACCGTCCTTTGGAGGTTCCTTCCGTTTCAGGCAAGAAAAAGGAACCTCCAGGAACGGCAAGCGATGCGCAAAGCAATCCAGTAGGAGGGCGTTTTTGGGGCCTAATTTTACCCGTTGCGAGTGAACCAAAAGCTGATGAACACCTTAAAATTGAGAAAACCATTTCTATAAAAGCATCTGACTGAAGAATCGTTTAAAAAACTCCGATGCGACAATTGTTCGATGAGGCTCTAAATAAACGGACCTTTCAAATTCGGTTTCGCCCGACCGCAGCGGAAAAGTTCCCCGTCGCGCTGTCGGACTAGCTGTCAAAAATCCCCCGTCGAACGGGTTTCGCCCGCTGCGCCTGTCAAAAGCGTTGCATTGTTGACCAAAACAACTCCGCAGAAAATTTCGGTGTGGAAATTTTCTGATAAGCTGGAAAATAAATTCCCAATCCGGTACGGTGCGCGGATGTGCGTGTTCGTGTGTGCGTGTGTGCGTTGTGCTATTTTCGCAACGTGAAGAAAACAGGTGTTTGCTGTGATTGTGTGCTTCTGTGAGCGTACGGAACATTTGCTTATCACCAGCCTCTCCCAAAACACTGCTCAAGCTCCGAAAAAAAAAACGGTTTGGTAATTGGAACCTTCTATTTCCCGTTCTTCATTTCCAGCCCCCGACCCGACGGATCATCGCTCCCCGCAAACAGATAAAGGGAGCCTGCGGGACCAGCTGAGCTGAACGGAGCGATAGTGTGTGTATGTGTGTCAGAAAGAGAGTGTGAGAGGGAGAGATAGCGAGGCCCCGGACGGGCAGGAGGTCCTCACACACACACACACGCTCGTGTTTATGTAATTTATGCTCATATCTCCCGGAGCTGTCACGAATACGCCCGTTCCCCCGTGCACCCAAAGCGCATCCCCGATAAAGGCAAAGGAACGCTGCTCTACAAACCCGGCCAGCCGTCGTGCGCTTTGTGTTCTGCTGCTGTTTGTCATCCTCCCTCCCCCCCTCTGTCGCGCAGTTTCTCCGCCGTAAGCGACCGGCCAGTCGTGTGCGTGCGTGTGGCGTGAGATGCGATACGGAAGCGGGTAGAGCGAGCGGGACAGCGAGCGAGTGCGAGCGTAGAGCACCAAGACGCACCCGACTGTGGCTGAAGGGCGGACGGTGCATTTTTGATAAGCTGTACGACCTCTGACTTGCCCTAAAACGGCCTGGGTCCGAGAAGGTTCTACCGTGCTGTGTCAACCGTACGGCCCTTTTACAATCGCCACACGCCAGCTTTGAGGCGAGGGCGGGAAGCAGCTCACGTTCGCTATCCGATAGTGCGGAACAGCTGATACACCCAACCACACACACACACACACACACACTCACGGACAAAAAATCCCCCCGTCATTCCAATCGGAAAGCAACATGAGCTTGGTTTAAGGTCACACGCGCGTCCACCCAATCAACCTCCCACTCGCGCGCGCACGCGTGTGTTTGTGTGTGTGTGATCAGCACGATCAGCATTGTCACCCAGCCGGCCCAACCCGGGGCCCAACATCAACCCCTAGTTGCCCTAGCACACAGCATCCCAGCAAGGGCCGCTCCACTTAGCACAGCATGGTGGAACCGATGTTCGATTACCAATTCCGGCACATTCTCATCGGGGACAGCACGGTCGGCAAGTCGTCGCTGCTCAAGTACTTTACCGATGGCAAATTTGCAGAGGTAAGTCAGTGGGGGAGGGAGGGAAGGGGGGGGGGTGTTTTGAAAGGAGCGCCCCTTTTGCGCAGTAAAAATGTCCGCTGCAAGGCCGCTTACGGTGGCTAGTGGATCAATTTTATGGATTGAAGTTCTATTTTAGGTTATTTGAATTAGTTTCATTGGATCAGGTCCGAATAAAACAGGCCAGTATGAAGATTCGGTACATTTAGAGGGTTGAAGAATCTATTATCATTGGTACTAGTAGGGATCGTGAGGTCAGTTGCCCGATTTTCCCTCCACAAAAGCTACAAAGATGACCCAAAGTCATTCAACGAGTGTCTCAGAAAAAGAGAATTCGGACGTCGTAGTTGAGTCTATTTTTGATGTCTCGGTAAGACCTGTTTGATAAAGAATTTGCTAGAAATTGGT
This sequence comes from Anopheles merus, assembly GCF_017562075.2. NCBI lineage: Eukaryota > Metazoa > Arthropoda > Insecta > Diptera > Culicidae > Anopheles > Anopheles merus. The sequence goes on along the minus strand of NC_054081.1, from coordinate 7,480,084 downwards.
AACATAGGACCGATTTATGGAAGCTACGAACGAACTTTCGATTTTCTGAACCTAAAGCAATCTAGTTGCTTTGTCCGTGACATTAGATTTATCAAAAGATCGATTTATTGACTAAAAACGTTCTACAAAACATGGAACATTCATCTCTGGGGACATAAAAATCGAGCGTATCCCCTAATGATTAAAAACAAACTATTCTCCGAGGAGTTTGTAGGAAGCGAAAAGGGCACGTCAGGAACTATTCTTGGTCTTAATACTGTAGCTAAAAGAAAATGATTATTCTGGCTAAAAAAAACCTTCTGCAGGTTGTTGCTAGGCAAATTTTTAAACATTTAGCTTTTACATATTTTGTTTATTACGCTCTTTTCACAAAAAACTAAGCATATATAAAATATGCTTATTTGGCTAGAATTCTGGTTAGGAAAAATCAATCGAAACGGGCTGCCGAAAGCGCAGTAGTCGTCAAATCTAGTGTTGGGTTTCTCTAGAATCTTTCGTTGAGATTCATTCATATGAATCTACACTGATAAGTGATTCGAGTCTCCAATCGACTCTTCCAAGGATTCATGAATCTCGAATAAGAGAAATCCTTGAAAATTAATGAATCTCGAATAATAAATGAATCTTCGTAGGATGTTACGCCAAGAAGAAAAAAAGGAGAAGCTCAAGCTCTATAAATCTTTGGAAATGTGTTAATCATTAATCTTTGAAGATTCATTAATCTTTGAAGAATCATCATTCTTTGAAGATTTATGGATCTTTGGAGATTCACGAATCTTTGAGATTTATGAATCATTGAGATAGATGAATCATTGATCCCAGGTGAATCTTTGAGATTCATGAATCATTATTATCGAGATTTAGATTAATTGAATCATTTCAAAGATTCATTCAGATCCATGAATCTGAATCAGATTTACACTATTTCATGAATCTTTGCATCCGAGATTCAGATTCATTGAATCATTTCAAGGATTCATTCATTTTCATAGTCCCCAAGCCTACATGTGGTACAGGCCTTGACTGATAACGGTTGTTGAGCCGAGAAGAATAATAATGAGAAGCTCTATGAATCTTTGGAAATGGGTAAATCCCTTGAGATGTGTAAACCCAAGAGATGCGTGAATCTATCGAGATGTGTTAATCTTGTGAAAATCATGGATCTTTGGAGATTCGTGGATCTTTGAAGATTTATTAATCTTTGGAGTTTCATTCATCTTTGAGATTCATGAATCATTAAGATTTATGAATCATTGAGATTCATGAATCTTTGCAACCGAGGTTCAAAATCGTTCAGATTCCCTTTTGCATGAATCTTTGTAACCGAGATTCAGACTCATTGAATCATTTCAAAGATTCATTCAGATTCATCAATCTGAATCAGATTAACCCAATTTCATGAATCTTTGCAACCGAGATTCAGTTTCATTGAATCATTTGAAGGATTCGTTCAGATTCATACAACCGTATTATATTCTTATAATCGAGTCGTCTCGACGTCGAGTTGATGAATTGTGTGTGTTCATTTGTATGGAAAAATTCCCTTTGGAATTCATTGTCTCGACTCGAATCGAATCGAGTTCAGAATAGAATAAGCCTGATAATCACTGAAAGCCAAGCCCACAAGTGGTACAGACAGGCCTTGATCGACATCGGTTGTTGAGCTAATGAAGAAGAAGAAGAAGACTCAGATTCATGTACCTAAATCAGATGTATTTAGAACGCTAGTCAAATTACTAAACCAACTCTTGGTGATGATTTTAAAACAAGCTTATAAAATTGAACCGTAAATCCAAAAATAAGGAATTTTGCCAACAGATTACCAACAAACACAATCTATTTTTATCTAGTTTCATTGAAAAAGCTTTATTTTTCCATGTAAAAACTTCCAAAACCTCAAAGCCATGCTAGGTCTCCATGGAAACCTCAAAGCAGCTGCTTGATGCGGGCCAGTTTAGTTACAAATTAAATTTTTTTTAGCAACATTCAAACTCGACGACGTTGTGTGTCCTAAAATCAAATTAAAAGCGACCACTTTAATAAAAAACTTCCACTTTACGCTGACGTGTAACGCTCTTCTGTCTGCTTCCCGTTTCCCTCCAGCTCTCCGATCCGACGGTAGGGGTCGATTTCTTTGCCCACCTGATCGAGGTGATGGACGGCACCCGGATCAAGCTGCAGCTGTGGGACACGGCCGGCCAGGAGCGGTTTCGCTCGATCACCAAATCCTACTACCGGAACTCGGTCGGCGTGCTGCTCGTGTACGACATCACCAACCACGCCAGCTTCGAGCACATCCCGCTGTGGATGATGGAGGCGAAGCGGCACATCGAGCCGCACCGGCCGGTGTTCGCGCTGGTCGGCTGCAAGCTCGATCTCGTCACGAGCGGGGCGCAGCAGCGCGAGGTGAGCATCGAGGAGGCGCGCACGTTCGCCGAGCAGCACGGGCTGATCTTCGTGGAGACGTCCGCCCGGTCCGGCATGAACGTGCGGGAGGCGTTCACGCTCGTCACGCAGGAGGTGTACAACCGGATCAAGAGCGGCGAGTACAAGGTCGAGGACGGCTGGGACGGCATCAAGAAGGGCTTCATGCGGCCGAACAATCTCGACTTCAACCTGGTGGTGGCCGAATCCGCCCGAAGTACCTGCTGTTAGTTGGGTCGGTTTTGGGGCGGGCGGGTAAACCCTTTTTTTTGCTTTCCAATCACGCCACTTCTGTAACACACCGCTCCGTACGCACCTTCCCGTAAGCGTACGTGGTACACACAGACACACACACACACGCATACACACAAGCGCGTGTGGCACCATACTTCAGCGGTGCGATCCAAAGAATCAAAACAGATGCGCAATTTAGGAAAAATCGGCATCGCACGGGGAACAACGGACGGTTTGAATTCTGGCTTCCCGCTCTTCCTCGAGCGACGTGCCCGCTGGGGGTGGGGGGGGGGGAGGGAGGAGTGACCTTTTTTCCGTTTACATTTTACCCACTTCCGCTTTTAATTCAGGCAGGGAGGCGCTCAGTTTTATTCCTTTCGTTACATTTTATTTCTTACAATAATAATGGAAAAGATTTAAATGGCTCTACACACACACACACACACACACAGCGCACGGTTCAGCTGTGTTTTTGGTGGAAAGTTTTGCAACGAAAAAAGGGGGAAGCTTTTAAAATGAAAAACATCGTTGGCCACCAAAAAAAACAAAAAAAAAACAAAAAAGAAAAGAAGAAATCCGTTACCAAGGTTTGCCACGTGGTCACCGAGAGAGAATCACGAGGCGCTTGCCGGTGAGGTGGAAAAATGTACACTCCTGGTGGGGGGAGGAAGATGTTTCTATGTGATATTATTTGTGTACATGTTCTGTGTTCATCCTGTGTGTGTATGTGTGCGTGTATGTGTTTGTATGTGTCCAATATTGGGTGGGCAAAGTGGACAAAACGGATCATAAAATGTGAACTTTTTCATACACGTGAGGTAAAAAAGAACCACCAAACAGCTAGAAAACGAAACTAACAAAAACGGAACATCGAGAAAAGAAGGGGAGAGGTTGAGGAGCGTTGTTTAGGAGGCGATGATCTTTATACGAGCGCGCTAGAACACACGGGATAAAAAATTCAATTAAGCAAGGCATTGTAATTGTAAAAAAAAAAACAAAAACGGTAAACCAAAAACAAAAAATCATTTAAAAAACTACCAACAAAGCATTAAACAATTAATCACTTTTTAACGGACTGTTTTTGTGTGTCTGTGTGTGTGTGTGTGAGTGGGTGTATGGTACTCGAAGCGAGGGGCGATTGGAGTACGCCCTTGGGCCCCTTCGCAATTAGAAGGTAAAAAAAAGAAAACGAATTGTGAGAAGTAAACAGTCAACACGTTTCAGTACGGCCGTTAGAAGGATACCATTCCCCATTGGGCGGTTCAAATACGGTACGTGTGTGTGTGTCAAACCTTTGAAATTCTCTTGCTAACATGCGATCGCAGTCATGTATATACGTAAGGTACTCAACAGCAGGACTAGTAAGCGGTGGCAAACGCTGGGTGTGTGTGTCGAGGGATTCTTTCCGGGAGAAAGCGAAGTACGGTGAGCGACCGGGGAAGGAGGGTGCATATTTTTTTGTGTTTTCGTATAAATGTTTATGTTGTCCACGAAGCTATAATGCAGCTGGACTCTAAACTGCACGGTAGAGTTAAAACCAATAAATACATAATTATAACAAGGCACAACGGTTGTTCGTTTGAGGAAAGAAAGCGAGGAGGGAAGTAGGGTTTTTTTTATTTAAGTTAAATTTGAATTAACTGGTTAATTTGGCCAGATTACAGGGCTACGCAAATAAATTTCAAAGATTCTCTTTTGCTGTAGATAGTGCGTCGAAAACAATGGCCTCAAAGCCCAAGTAAAATTAGGTATTTTAAGAGGTCATAAATAACTAAGACCAAAACCAAACATAGACCGCTCCTGACACCAATACATCACCTTTACTGGTTCAAGATCTGCACATGACCTAATGCCTAAAGGACCGGCGCTAAACCTATGCAAGTCCAGGAGCCGATATTGATCCCAAACCGATCCAGGAACCAAGACTGATTATATCGGTCCTAGAACTGATCTTGTACTCATACCTGCCCTGGAATCTATAATAAACCCATAACGGTACTGAAACTGATAATGAACCCATATCGGCTCTAGAACCTATCATGAACCCATACCGGTACTGGAACCTATCATAAACGTATATCGGTCCTGGAATCTATCATGAACTCATACTGGTACTGGAACCGATCACGGGTACTGAAACTACTCATGGATCCATACCGGCACTGGAATTGATACTGAATCCATACCGGCACTGGAATAGATACTGAATCCATACCGGCCCTGGAACCGATCATGAACTGAATCGGTACATATCGGTACTGAAACTGCTCACTACTGATCCTGGAACCTATTATGAAGTCATACCGGTCCTGGAACTGCTCATGAACATATACCAGTCCTGGAATTGATAATGAACCCCTACCGGTCCTTGAACCTATCATGAACCCGTACTAGTCCTGGAACTTATTATGAACCCATACCGGTTCTGGAACTGATCATGAACCCATATTGGTATTGGAACTGCTCATGTACCCATACCGGTACAGGAACTGCTCATGAACCCATGTTAGTCCTGGAATCGATCATGAACTCATACCGGAACTGGAACTGCTCATGAACCCAAGTTAGTCCTGGAATCGATCATGAACTCATACCGGAACTGGAACTGATACCGAATCCATACCGGTCTTGGAACCGATCATGAGCCCATACCGGTCCTGGAATCTATCATGAACCGATACTGGCACGATAACTACTCAAGAACCCATACCGGTCCTGGAACCTATCATGAACCCATATTGGTACTGGAACTGCTCATGTACCCATACCGGTACTAGAACTGCTCATGAACCCATACCGGTCCTGAAACCGATCATGGAACCATACCGGTACCAGAACTGATACCGAATCCATACCGGTCCTGGAACTGATACTGAACCTATACTGGTCCAAAAATAGCTCCCGATTTTATTTATTTTCAATAACTGAACCTAAAACTGTACCGGATTCGGAACGATAATTGGCCCTGGTTGGGGTATGTATCCGACGAAATTCTAGTTTCAGTCGACAAACCATATCCGTAGTAAAAGAGCAGCTTAGGAAATAGCGTTTAAAAAACAGGAAAAGAAAATTTAGTAGAATTAGAATATTGATTATTATTTTATCGATCCTAATATGTAAGGCTTCACTAGGGTTTTGCTTTCAACTAAAGAATGGAGACGAATTTTCAAAAACCTTTACACAACCGTTGCATATTTAGTGGTTTGTATATTTAGGTATCAGATGCAACCATGTATCCAACAATTTATTGAAGTAAATTGCTCTGTACTGTTTCCATTCCTCATTTGCGCGAGCTAACGGGGTTGCCTGACCTGCAGGTGGCTAGATATTCCCCTGTTATCACCTGATATTAAATTATGACGAAATCGGACTTTTATTTACACCAGAAGTGAGGCTCATTAGGCTGCATCACGCACACGGATACATACGGTGGCCGTTTAGACTTTGCTCCTTTCACAATGCTCGACAGCTGAAGCGATCGGGCGTTATCTCCGGGGCCGGCGTTTCGGGATTTCACGCGTTCTTATCGCGTACGATTGCTCCAATATCTCCCTCGACACAAGCAATGATTAGCTAACAGTCGATTGCTTCTAGCCGAATAATTTAAAATTTATTTTGCTCTCCCGCGCACTATTCCCACGCTTCTTTCTATGCTTAACTATTTTCTTTTTTTTTTTGTTACAAAATCCCATCACAAGCTTTATATCTTAATAAATAATTAACATTGAAAAAGGCACACCAGAGGTTCGTCACTTCCCTACCGATTAATCTAAGCTACCACTAACCGCACCATATCAGAGAGTGTGTGACTCAGGCAAGCAGCGTGTGCGCCACACGGGGGTCAGTCGATGATTTGCATGCGCATCTCGTTCGTTAGAAAGGTGACGACCGTCGCGAGGACCGCCTTCTGGGCGGCCCCGTTGGCCGTCAGCAGGGACAGCACCATCACCAGATCGGTCGCGTGGAATTCGGACAGCGCGGACACGATCCGCTGCTTGAGCCGCTCCTGCTCCTGCACCGACAGGTCGTGCCGGATGATCTCGCTGACCGGTTTGAACTGATTGTTGGTCATGGCGTACGCGACCAGCCCGCCGACAGCGCCGCCCACGAACAGGCCGACCGGGCCGGCCAGCAGCCCGCCGAGGAAGGTGGTCGAGCCGGCCACGGTCGCGCCCTTGGCGCTGCTCTTGAGCGTCACGCGCATCGACTCCTTGTCCGTCAGCGTGGCCACGGCATCGAGGAGCTCGCGGGTATTGATCGGCATGGCTTTAGGACGACTGAAACGCTGCAAAGAACACGCACACACACACACATCAAGGTTACTTTTGATGGAGAAGAATCCTCTATAAAAAAAACACAAAGGAAGCCCATGCAACCTTTAAGCTTACCGGACGGAAAAGACGCTGAAACAAAACTGCAGTGCTGTGGTGCTAATGCGCATTCGAACTCATTTGAGTGCGCTAGAAGGTGAGCTGATTGAGCTGTTTTGCGTTTATTTACCTTTTCTGTATTATTCTCGCTCCACGACCTCGCCAAGTGTCACTCTGTACTGTAATTGGGCAGCTGTAAGGGAAGGTAATATCAGAGTGCGTCGCAGTCCGTATTTGGTTCGCGCTGGTTGACAGTTCCCGGGTGACGCTGCGTCAAGGCTGAGATGAAGGCTCTGCTACACGAGACGCAAATAATGCCCGCTCAAGCGTGAGTTATTTTTTTCCATCTGCAAATACAATGGAGCGCCGTTTATCCGGGCTCATCGGGACTTGACCTCGACCGGATACGCAAATGATACGGATAATGAGTCAAAGAATATATTTAATCACAAATTCTTGATTTTCGTTTGGAAAGTATCTTAAGTTTTTATACAAATCAGCCAATTTTTATTAACTTAATGTTTTTGCAATGAGATTATCTGAAATTTGCCATGAATTATAGTGTTTTTTTGTTATGAAAATGTAACCGTTTATCGGATAACCGTTTTTTCAAATATCTGAACTGTCATTTCTCAACAGCACGAGTAAACGGATAGCCGAATAAAAGCTATCCAGATAAACGGCACTCCACTGTAGTTCGGACTGAATAATATAAACTTAAAACACTGTCTAAGGAGAGAATGGAAGGAATAGGAAATTACCCAATTGACATTATTGAGTACGAATAATCGGGAATTCGAGCAAATTAAAATTAAACTGGAGCCTTAAACGTCCCTTAAACGGCACTAGTTTAAGGGAATTCAGAAAAAGCCTCACGAGTTTAAGGGAATTCCTTTAAAATCAATTTTGATGCTTCTTTTCCGGTACTTTCTTCTATATTCGCTCGAAAATGATGTTTCCTATCGTTATAGCGGGCCATTTTATACTTAAATAATATCCATTTTTTATAACGTGACACAAAATTAGCTTTTGTTTTTCATAAAAAAACACCATAGCTATGAATAAAAAATGACCTCTAAGGCATCGTCCATCGATAGAGGAACGTCTAATTTACGAACACACCAAATCTTGGCACTTTCAACTCACTTAATTACACGCAAATCCACAATTTCAAGCGTATCGAGTACTAATCGAGCAGATAATTTGATATGACAGATATCTGTTTTATTTAGCCTTGATGGCGGATATTGAATTAATAAATGAAATGAAATGAAATAAAACAATTTGGTTCAAATGTCACTCGGGTATATTATAGGAGAAAAATGCTGTGAAAAATTTTGATATTCCTTAAGTAATTTTACTGAAAAATAGGTAAGAAGCGCTGAAAAGATATAGTTATGTGGCCACACATGCAACCCACATGTAGCAACCATCATCGAGAATCTGCTGACTCGACGTGGTAGCATTGCAGCCGTCGAGCAACACCACCGGAGCAACCGGGGGATTCGCTGACGCATCCGTTGAACGCGTCCTGGTATTAGCTAAGCATAAGAAATAGCGCCAGCTAGATTTTAGCTTAGATCGAAAATTCACCCGCAACGAACTTGTAAATGAATTAAGATTTTTTTAAAAAGAACTTAGCATATCCCAAGCATAATTATATATTCGGCTATTCGAATGACTCCATCAGTATCGTAGGCGGGTCTATAAGATAGGGGCAATACTCCAAGCTTAGAACATCCAGAGCTGTCCGGAACCGCTAGTCTGCAAATGGAACCGATCGGAGTAATCGGAACTACTGATGTGTGTTCCGTAGCGAATATATTAGGCCGATTGCATTGCTTAACTGGAACGAGCGCAACTTGGTTTAAAGTTTTGAACCTAGTAGGTTTGGTCATAACGGTAGGTTCTGTCGGAACGGTAGGGTCGGTCGGAACGGTAGGGTCGGTCGGAACGGTAGGGTCGGTCGGAACGGTAGATTAGGTTGGAACTGCAGGTTCGATCGAAACGGTAGGTTCGGTCGGAACGGTGGGGTCGGTCGGAACGGTAGGTTCGGTCGGAACGGTAGGTTCGATTGGAATGGTAGGTTCGGTCGGAACGGTAGGCTTGGTCGGAACGGTAGGTTCGATAGGAACGATAGGTTCGGTCGGAACGGTAGGTTCGGTTGGAACAGTAGGTTCGGTTAGAACTGCAGGTTCGATCGGAATGGTAGGTTCGGTTGGAATGGGATGTTTGGTTGGAACGGTAGGTTCGGTTGGAACGGTAGGTTCGGTTGGAACGGAAGGTTCGGTTGGCACGGTAAGTTCGGTATGAACGGTAGGTTCGGTTGGAACGGTAGGTTCGATTGGAACAGTAGGTTCGGTTGGAACGGTAGGTTCGGTAGATTTGATCGGAACAGCTCAGAACAGTTAGAACCACTATTGCGAACTGTAACGTAAAAATTAATCCTTTGGTGAGACCGGACTAGCATTGGCAATTCCGATAAAAACATAGTAAAAAAGATCCAATCTTTTTGCTGGCCTTTCCGTTCCAATCCTTTTTGCACTTCCGTTCCATTCAAAACGAACATTACTTCAACAAAACCAGAACTTGAAGCACAACCCAACCCGCACAAAAACGCAGTAAAAGTAATTAATAAAATAATAGCAGATGTTTGATCTGCTTGTAAACATTCACGCACCTTTGATGTTTTTTTTGCAAAGAACAATTCATCGAATGTTAACACTACATCTCCTAACACCTTGGTGCACTGTGACTAACCTTGGCTAGAACGGCATAACGGCCGGTGTAAGCTTACTTTGCGTAGCAACCAACAGTAATGTCACGAAAAGGTATTGGAATTTAGGAAAATAATACAGCTATTCTTATGTTTGTATTTTTCATGTTTTTTTTTCATCATCTTGGAATTAAAATGCTCATATTAAATGATAATATAAATACTGAAAGGAAACAGAAGAGCAAATAAATATGAGCCCTCGGAATCAACCGAGCGCGTATCGGAATTAAAGCCTTTTGATGTTATGTGAGAATATTAGGATATGAAGAATTTAATTAGCTATTGTCCTTCGGGAAAGGCTTCCATGTTACGTATTCAAAAAAAAGCACAATTTGTACAAACACCACAAAACATGTATATTCTTCTGGATAGTTCTACCAAATGTGTGCGAGCAGCCTTGGCAACAATTTATAGCACGCTTATTATGGCACGCGTAAATGAACCGCCGAATGAACACGGTGCTTCATTGGAAAACGATTGAATGAACACCGTAAAGCTCGCGGGTAGTGAACTGGGGAAGCTTTCGCGAAAGCATCTCGCTGCCTTCCGCAAAGTTTGAAACAATTTACCGGTAAAGCACCGTTTAGCGATCGTGGCGCAACAAGGCATTTGCGAGGATAGTTAAATAGAATTAAAAGGCTGTCTTTATAAGAATCTGCAGGTTGAATCTGCCTTAAGGATTGTTGGTAACGTTCAAGTAATCAACACTTTTAAATGCTGCTATATTTGAGTATCATGAGATGCTATAGTTGCATAGATGGTTTCTTAGCATAGCAATTGATTTATGTTTAATGCCTTTTATCTGCCATATCCTGCTGGCGGGCACATACATTAATAGCAACACTCCATTCGCTCCCTTGGCCACTGGAAGAAATCAATCAGCAAACGTTTTGACATCACGCAATCGGCATGCCATTTACGCTACGTTTGCAACGCATTTGCTCGAATGCTCGTTCGCCTTCCCTCGAATGGTCACGCAAAGGTCAAAGGGAACCATTTCTTATGCTTCAGCGGGCCGTATGAATGCCTGGTTGCAAAAACCGAGCGCAGGGAGTAAAACAAAGCACATATGCATACGGTAGGCATAACCTGCGTCGGTCAGCTCGCCCCGCCAATGATGGATGGCCGGAAGTAGCTGCAACCCGCCCTTTGTCTCCCGCACGGTAGTATCTGCAGCCCGCTGTAAATAGCGGTGAAAATCATCGACAGACGCGGCAGGTTTTGCCAATATCTGCAACGTGAAGATACCGACGGATACGGATAGATTTGCGGATAATTTGCCTGTCCGCAGCGCGGACCGAGCGGACGATGCTGCGGACTGTGGGTAAAAAGAAAAGCGCCTCGAAGCTCGAGCCCCAGTTTTTGCAACTGGAACGGTACCGGCAGGATTCGTAGGCGTGTCCTGGTTGGCTCGCTGGCTCGCCTGGATCCGTCGTAGAAAATGGACTTGGCCCGGTTTGATGCGGGGGGGGACCCCGGCCAACGCAAGGTGAACGTTATGTGTATCGGGGCACAGCCCGACCCGGTGACACAGCACAATGTTGCGGAGGTGTATAAGTGTTTTTTTCCTCTTCTTCTAAGTGTGTGTGTCCTATAAGAAGCATAAAATGTTTTACAAAAACCGCATGTAAATGCGCTCGAGAGAAGGAGGCGGCAATAGGGGGGGTCTGCCGGGAAAACTGCACCAAGTGAATAGAAAAGGGAAATAATATAGGGTTTTCTTTTACACTATGTAACCTTAAACATAGCCTTGTTCCCGCACCTCCTTCCTCAGCTCGCTCCCATTGCTCACCGCCATATCACTGCTCTCTCTCTCCCTCTCTCGCTAATCCCGTAAAGCCATTGAATGTTTTAAGAGTGACGTTTGGTGTGTGCCTCTGTTTTTTTCCCTGTTGTACTTCTTCTTTCAAATTCTTGCAACGACTTTTTTACCACAGTGCACACACCTCCCCATGCCCCTTTGCAACGCGGTTGACAAAATTTGAATGGTCGAACGTACGACCGGCGCAAGCAACAAACCCGCCGTTCCGCAATTTAACGGTTGACCCGCCCGAACGTTGCCGGAGCGAAACGCGACCAGTAATCGACGACCAAACGCCAAACGCTATCTTTCATCGCGTTTGCAGCGCTTTGTTTAGTGTTTTTTTGTTTGTTTGATGCCATGGAGGTACAATTGGAGGGGTAAAACAGGAGAAGAAGGACCGTTTTACTTTCTGTATGGCGTGTATTTGCTGGGCGATTGTGGGCGACGGCTGAAAGGATGCTGCTGCTTGGGAAATAATTGATCCGAAACCGAAGTTTTGTCGGTGACGTTTCATCAGCGCTGCGTGACGGGACACAAGGGGCACAAAGGGGCGGTTCAAAACGGGGCGCGATAATCCCGCGGAAATGGAAAACATGTACATGTATAGACGAGCGAAAAGGCGAACAGTTTCGTCAGCGAAAGAACGACTGGTTTTGCTGTCGAATGTGTGTTTAATTCCATTTTGTTGCTGAAGAAAACACATCAAACCGTATGAATTCCATAGCAATTTTATAAGCAATTAAGCATTAACATTGAGACGGGAGCACGCACTAGTAGTTTCTTTTCGTTTCGAGCACAACAAATCACAAATATAAATAAGAGTTTAGCGCACACAGCGAGCGAGGCATCAGTAGCTCAATCGTTAGCGCGCAGGTGTTAATTTGATCGCGCGCGCGCTCAGCTCGCGACAAAATCTCGCTCTCGTGATTCGTGCTTTTGTTTAAAAGGTTAAAGAGCAGCTTTTAAATGAATCGCGGGTAGTGTTTCAGTAGTTTTAGTAGCGCAATTAATCTCATCCGTAAAATTCTTAAAACACTTTCAGCAATCGCATGCAAATGCATATGAATGATACGATTAAAAATAATGTAGTTTAAAAAAAAGGTAAGTAAAACGCTGTAATCCATCAATTGCTCGCTGATCTTTCCCACTACCTTTATTTTATACACGGCATATTGAGAAAAAGAGAAATAGATAGATAGAGAAATTACTTTATTACGCACGCACGTGCTTTTGAACGTAGATCGAGCGTAAATAGTCAAACAAAAGCGCGCACAACATGGTGAACGCCATGTCCCCCGAGACTAAGTACTAGGAAACTTGTGCAATCAGACACACACACACACACACACACAACACCTTCTATGCAATATGCTTTTGTGTTTGGTAGCAACTGTAGCAAAAAACAACTTTTTTCTGTTGCCATTTTAGAATATTTTTCTGGAAATTTAGTAGTCAGGACACTAATGGACGTGCGGGTTGGCTTCATTCATGGGAAAAGTAAAACGTATTAATTGTTAATCGGTTCGTGATGAACAAGGGATATTTGCTGCGTATCCAATTTCGGTGAAGAACAACTGCGTTTTAGCTTAACATCCTTGTAACGGGTCATGCTGAGCGTTTTCTCAATGTGCTGCCAAAGAGTTTCTCTTTACGGCTAAGATTAATCAAATACAAGTACACGGTGTGTGAATTGTCAATTGCTCATCAATTGAAGAAGGAAAACTCCCGATAATGTTTTGCTCAATTCAAATGTGCAATAAGCACAATTTTAAAAAAATCGATTTTAAAAGAAAAACAAGCAGATTGCTGTAATTTCACAGAACAATTTGAGCTTTGAAGATCGTGGCAAGATCTCATTTGGTTTTCTGAACTAATAATACAAAACATCGCGACTCATTTACAACTGAAGATACTTAAAAAAGATGCTTGAAGACTAGAAAAATCAATCAACAAAAAATAAAATAGCACAACAGTCACACGAACCACACCGGAGCTGAAAATATACGCAAAATTGAGCATAGAATTTAATGCATCTCAATTCCAAGATTTAGTAATGCTACCCATAAAGAGCGATCACAGCCAACGGTCAATTAACACATAGTTTGCTAGCGGTTATGGTGCGTTTTTAAAACACTTTATGCCGAATGCCGGGAATTCGAGCTCGAGTTCACGTGGCACGTGTCATCGGGCGCGTGCCGTAACGCCGCAAGTACGCCGACCGGTACGCCCGTTCGAAGGAATGCGTGTAGCGCGCATTCACACACACACACACACACACACAAAGAAGGAAGTTATAATTATAGATGAAATTGACACAGTTTGTGTGCCAAAGCAAGAGCTGCAGCGTCACACTTTCCCCTCTGTCGCTGCTGCGGTGCAAACGGCAAAGGCACCGACGCTTTAACGAGCATGAAATGTCTCGGAAAAAATGCCCTTCATTCGGACATTAAGAAACAGCGGCGATAAAAATAAAAATACTCCAGCACACTGGAGCGTGAAATGTTAATGTGCCCAGTTTAAGCCACATTATGGTGGCAAATAATGAATGGTGCAGACATGCAGGAGCGGAGAACATGAGAATAGACAGCAACAACCATAAAAAAACGCCTCAAGCAAAGCTTCTTCGGTCAGTTCGCGGGGGCCTGGAGACGGAGAAGAATTTCTTTTCTGGTGCGCGCGAACAAGATGGTCAGCCGACAGGGCCGATGGGAAGATGTCCAGGTGCTGGTCCTGTGGTGCAGGTTTTTTTTAGGTTGTAATTATTACATCTTACACTCGGTGATTTGTCGCGCAGCTGGGTACCTGGGTCCAGGATACCCAAGGATTTCTGCCAATATCTTAGGGTCTTTTGTTTTTTCTCTTGTGGGAATAATTTCCTGGATGCTCCAAAACTCCCACAGCAGTTGCTGGACGATTCTTCAGGTTTTCTACCGGTTGCACGTTCAGCGCAATGGAGCACCACGAGCGGCACGAGGGCGTGCCATCATGCAGTACAGCACCTTCGCGGACGTGCCGATATGGGCCGCGCACTCCAGGTGTGGCGTAAGGATTAAGGCAGACCGTTTGACAGACCGGGACTGGGACCTAGCACATAGCTATATCTATAAGTACAGCGCCACCCGACGCTACATATACCTCTTGCCCACATAGTAACGACTCCCGGCTGTAAACTCCACCCCATATCCCGGGTCCTTCCCTTCACATTACCCCTCTCCGCTGTCCTTCCAATGCGTCTCTAACCGTTTTTTTTAGTACAAAAGACCCCGGATATTAGTGAAGTTGCTTCCACAAAATTATTTAGTTTCGCCATTGTTTCCGGGGTCGGGGGTTGCTATATGAATGGTGGTTGTGTGACCCACAAAAAAAAAAACAAAAAACAAAAACTTGAGGCCGTCCTGCCGGCCCCCGTTCGGTTCTCTTACCTTTGTATGCTTTATTATTTCTCTGTTAGTGTTGTTTTGTGCTTTTTTTGTTCTCTCTCGCTCTCTCTCTGTCCCTTACCTTTGTTGTTCTAGTTGCACTTCAACTATTGTAAACCTCTTTTTTTAAGGGAAGCAAAAGGACTCCAACAGAATTCTACAATTCTACAAAAAACACCGTCTTGTGGTCGTCTTGTGTGTTGTGTTCTTGAGGTTGATTTTATTTTTTCCACAAAAAAATGTCTCTTGGGTACTTTGTAATGGCCTCCTATCCCCAATCCAGCTCCTCCCCCCGCCCTGAGGGCTACTTCATGACCCCTGCCCGTACTCCCTCTTTGCTTCCCTTTCTCCTCAGTCGATAAAAATGTCAAGTCACGGCGGGAAGCGAACCTCCCGTCGGCATTTTCTTCTCTCCGCCCTGCTGTTTCTCATCCACCCCACAACGTACTGGGCCGTTGCATGCCGGCTTGGAATTGGCGATTTTTGCTTTTAAATGCGTCTGCAATTATCCCCCCCCCCCCCTCCCTTGCCACAAACATCCCTCAGTAAAGGGCTCTAGTTAAACAAACAAGAAAGAAAGAAAGGAAAAAAACACACATAACAATAAAAAACAAACTATTATAAAACTTACCTCTCGAGCGGACATCTTGTTCGGGATGAGAATTGGAGGGGGGGGGGGGGGGTGGAATGGAAATGTGAAATATGTTACCGAAACCGCACGGGCACACAATGGTGATGGGCACACAATGCCGCGCGAAAAGGGGCAAACGAACAAATAATGGCGCAGTAATTGAAGCGATCCTTGTGTGCGCTGTTGTTACCGTTGTATATACCTTCCCTACGTATGTGTGTGTGTGTTGTTTTCTATTTCTTTTTCGATTAACTGCACTTCGCGCATTGTTGGCCGGTGGCTCTTGGGCCTCGCCAGCTTCTGTATGCTTCCCTCCCTTTTGTGCTTAATAAAATGGTAAAATGTTTATTATTTATCTTAATACGCACTCATAACCCGCTTACCATATAGTGTGAGCCTTTCTGTGTGTGTGTGTGCTTCAATGTGATAAATACCTCCTTCCAAAACGCGAACAAAAAAGGATAAAAGTAGTTTACAGCAGCAGATCGCGCCGTATTTGGTTACGCGATAATTCATTGTTCGGTCGAGATGCACTTCTCTACCTCTAGCACATCAAGATCTCTCTCTCTCTCTCCCTCTATGTACGTGTTTTTTTTTATTCGTTTACTATTGTTGCTGGTAAATGTGTTTTGTCGTCCTTCTTGTTTTCTTTTTTACTTCTATATTTCGATAAGCGAGAGCCGCTCCCTGTGAGCCACGCAAGGATTAATCGACCAATAGTCGGGGTTGAATAAAAGTTAAGAGGAAAACAATTACAACAAACGTTTTGTGGGCGATGGGCGACGCGGGCGACGGGTGTGCGGAGCAATCGTTTTGTTAACTGACTTGCCTGCGCTATTGTGCGCGTAAACGTTGTACAATATTGGGTGTTTTTTGGTGTGTGTGTGTTATTCTATTTTTGTTTTTTGTTCTTTCTTTGAAACTCAAGTTTCATTGTCTGTTAGATTATTTCCGGTGGATAGGAGTGGAAGGTTTTTGAAGTTTTGTTTTTTTTTTTTGTAGGTAATTCGTACGAACCGCAAACCGTTCGATGGTGATGTGGAACATATGCGCGCGGCGTACGGTTGCTGTACAGCGTGGCTTGGGTTGAGCTGATCGTATAGTGGAGCCGGCAGCGCGGAGCACTGACACCATGGATGTTCCGCGTTCAAAACTCAGGTTTTTAGTATTGGGTGAGGCAAGTAATTGGGTGGGAGCGCCGCACAATCAAGAATAATTGCTGAATATTATTGCAATCAATTACAAATCAACATTGAATGGTATTGATTAGGATTTAGTTTCGGTCAATAACATCACCACAGAAAGGAGAGGATCATTAATAATGGATACACTATGTATCCTGGGATCTTGAACGATTCTTATATAAATTGAACCTATTCAGACATCATAAGTCTATGTTTTTTAGGTAGCATGAACTCAAATGTTCTCAAACGTCTCAGAAAATGTAGGCCTAATCAACGCAAGATTTGCGTTTAATTCATAAACACGAATATATGCGACACCTACTATCGCTACCAGCTTAAAGAAGCTCGACCCCGCCGGTATCGTATTTACTTTCTTCCAAAGAATACATGCCTGGAATATTCTGTGAAAATGTGTGTCAGCTACAATAGACTTAAATCGTCTGCAGATTGTCATATCCCTATTTCTAGCCTTCATCAGATGTAAATTTCAGATGTCAGATGTAAAGGTTTAGTGTTATTTATGATTAAGTTGCTCACAAATTAAGAATATGTATCGGTTATTTAGGCCTGCTGCCCGATAACTAAAAAACAATAATAATAAATAATAATAATAATAAATAATAATAATAATAATAATAATAATAATAATAATAATAATAATAATAATAATAATAATAATAATAATAATAATAATAATAATAATAATAATAATAATAATAATAATAATAATAATAATAATAATAATAATAATAATAATAATTCTGAAGGGAGCAATGCATCCTATTCAGGATTTACAGTCGTGAGAACTAAATAATTCGATCTAATTGCAGTTCGCTGAGTGTTTGGTATCTTGAATGACTGGAGAATAAACTTTAATGACTGGAGCTCAGTCAGAAGGGTGAAAATCAGTTGCGATAATATAAAGTAAAGTTCCAGACGCCTTAATTCAACGGTTACATGGTGGAGAGAAGAGCGTATATTAATTTTTTCTCAATTAAACATTAAACACAGGTAGAATGATCCTGGAGAGGCGTGCTTATAGGTTTATGTTTATGAAAGATATTTCATCGTTTCTTTAAATCAGGTACATCGCTCTGACAGTCTCCTGCAACTGTGGAGCATGTTTCAAGCGTAATGAAATTGAAGAGTTGGAACGATTGTTTAAAAAGAAATATTGATATTAATTATTCCAGATTGTGTATGCCATTTCTATAATGAGTTCAACTAATGTTTTATTGTAAATTTAGCACTGCTTCAGTGGACTGACTTAAACTTGCTGAGTAACACTCTTTCCTGAATTTGCTCTTCGAAGTTCTCGCGTCACTTCAATTCGGAGCTCACTCGAGAATTGAAGCTTTCCCTGCTCATTCTCTCGATCATGTGTGCTAATCGATGTCTGACTAATGAAATGTAATGTTAAATGTGTGCGACAGAGAAACGTTTTTGAGAATTTATTTCTTCATAAATAAATTGAAAATTACGACCACTTGGATAACGAAAAAGGTAAGAATCTGGCACGAGATAGAGCGTTACCTTTTAGATTTATTCTTTAATCTTTACATTTGTCCTTGTATCAGTGATATCTAGCTTTATCACGACGATATTTATGTTTCGGCTCGGATAGGTGGATAGATTTCTCATATCATTACAATCCTATCGAGAAATGTAACTTTGCTGTAGCCATTCATGCTGATAATACTTGTCCCGTTCACAACAAGCTGTGTTTGTGTCAAAGTAAACCTGGACTAAAATTCTTGTTAAACTCCGCTCGGCCCACTCACTCTACCTCTACAGCAATAGAGCTTAATTGAGTCTATTTTGATGCGCATCGTAATCAGAGCTTGAATTAAGCTCTTCTGCTGAAGGAATGAAGTACGCTGCAGTCATTGGTAAACAGTTCAATTATGGGTCTATTTTTCATATGTTACTTTTCAAAAGTTGTCTACATTTTTCACAAAATAATGTATGTTTTTTATTTCCACGAAACAGCATGCATCATCGGGACTCATTTGTAGCCATGAACTACATCTCGCAACGATTCTGTGGAACTATCTGTTATCCTCGTTGTCAGATCGGATTGCCCTGGATTGGTCGTTTTCCATTGTGCGGTCGAATTTATCTCGATCTAACATCGATACGTGTAATGCACACAGTTTCCCAGGACACACATATAAAAAAAACCGGCGGCCGTAAGCGATCAGCGTAAGGCAAAACACAAATCCGACAGGTCCCGGTGTTGTACGGGAGTGCGTTTGATAAAAAAGGGAAAAAGAAAATACACATACACGTCATACAGCATTCATCGCTTTTCATTTGCCCCGGGGGGGTATTGTGTATGTGTGTGTGTATGCAGTGCTGACAATTATGCTGTATTTATTTTATTTAGGATTTTTTGTTGCCTTGCTGCTTGTTTGGTTTTTTGGTTGTTGCTTTAAATAAATCCTACTCCGTTCCTTCTGCGCCGATGGTTGTGGCGATGGTTCTTATGCCCGCCGAGATGTGATCCTCGCACGATCCCATTCGGAAGCTTTGTTTGTGTGCTTGTGCATCATCATAATAGTGTAAGTTTATCGTGAGCAGCATCAGTCAGTTGGGCAATTTTATTTCATTTTTCGTTTTTATGTTTGATTTGTGGTTCCCAGCTCCGCTCGTTTGTTGCTGCTTAGCCGGCTTCCATTTCCCAGCAAAACCCCTTCCGGGCAGACAAATGGTGCGCCACCGTGCGCCACTCCACCACTGTTTGTGTGTGTGTGTGTCGCTTTTGTAGTAGGTATTGCATCCTTTCGGCACTTGGAATTCGGCTTTTTTTCGTTCCTCTCTGCAAGTCCCTTTCAACCATCACTATTATTAATTCTTTATTAGACAGCAGCTCGCCGTAATCTTGGGTGGAGCAGCAGCAGCAGCAGCAGCAGCCACATCCGCCCGTGCCACCGCAGGAAGGATGGCAACCTTTCGGCATCCCATCTGGGAATAAACCGAGCGACGGATCAGGCGGCCGAATTCTGCACCGGGCGGTAGCACAGATCTTGCCCGACCGAAAGGCGACCGAAGAATAGGTACTCGGGCGTACTTGTACATGTACATCACCGTACTGTACCAACGCCATGGATAGCTGCTGCCGGATTCAGATGCGGATAATCGTTTACAAGTAGCTACAAGTTTGGCCTCGGGGGCCTTTGTCCGAGCGCCGTACGCCGGCAGTGCATGCCGGAAAAAATCGCTCTTTTGCCTGCGAGAAATCTACCTTTCGAAAAAAAAGAGAAGAAATCAGCAGCAGCGTTGGAGCTTAGAAGGAGGAGGAAGAGGAGTAGGAGAAGAAGGCAGAGCTGAAAAAAAAACACGAACAAGTGATTGAGTTTGTGATTGACTGTGTGGACCACAGAATGCAACCAAATAAACAACTGAACCATCCTTGAGGGGTTGTTTTTTTAAATGTGAAAACGGTGGAAACCTTACCGGTTCAACAACGGTGGATTTTCGAGCTGATCTAAACCAAGTGTAGAACCCGTCGGGGGCATGGACAGTTCAGACAGTTGGGTCGGGGTTTGCCGAGTAGAGAGGGTGGGTAATTTTGTTTGTAAATTTGTCTTTCGAGGTTTTTTTTCTCCCTTGTATGTGCAATTGGGATTTTTTTTCTGTAATTTATGTAACCTGTGGAGGAAGGTTAGGAAGGCGCTCTGTCTTTCTATGGAAACGTGACTGTACGAATTTATCTGATTGCATGATGATGATGAATAAACGGATTGGGCGATGCTACTAATCATGACACTTTGGTAAAAGCTAATTAAATATAGCAATAACTGAACACACTTAGAGGATATATATATGATGCTGCTTACCAGCTTTGTTATAATGTCCTACTGTAAGCAGAGAGAAAAAGCTTTTCCATTATTGTCGTGTCTCTCTCTCTCCCTCTGCAGATGACCATCTATTCTAGGTTTGATCCATCGATCTGTGATCTACAACCCCAAACGCTTGGCACGGCACTACGACACTGTCTGCTTCAATGGTCGCTAATAGGTATACGTGTACATCAACCTTTCCAATTGGAGCCTTACTTCGAGTCGATTTTATAAGTATATATTTATTTTGCTGTTTGGGTTTTCTACTTATTAAAAAAAATGTACGCGAAACGGCATTGAACTAAATACGTAAATTCTCCATTCCTAGCTCCTAGTCCGACTATAATCTTTTTACAACGTTCCGACGGCAGGCATCAGTTGTACCCAAAATACATTGAAAAAAAAAAGCGATCACACTGCATGTATGTATGTATGTACTAATTAAAAACAAGAAATAGAACTCAAACAAGTGTTTTTAAGCAAAAAAAAAGAAAAAAAAACCGATTCGCATCGAGTACACTGGGTTGGGCAGGAAGCCTTTGTGATGCTTTTAATCAAAATCATTCTATCAACCAGAATCGTTTGGATTTGATCCTTCGTTTCTGCATGATGTTTTCCGCAAAATATATCTTTAATCTTGAAAAAAAAAAAAGATTTTGTTCAAACTTTTAGGCTCGTAAATGTAGTTTTTATAAAGAATGAAATCATGTAAAAACCAACGAGTAAGACTATCTATTTTCTCTTTTATGAATGTAAATATATTGAAGGAATGTGTACACATTCTATCCGTAAGGATGCATATGCACATAGAAAAGAACAGATGAAATAATAAAAAGCGAATGATATAATAAAAAAAAACTCATTTCATCTTGCTGGTAACGCGTCCTATTGTCCTTTTTTATTCGGTTTCAATATGACCGGTGTTCACCGATCGTTAAAAATGATTTTAATCCTTTCTACATGCATTCTCTCAGCAATCGGCTATTAGGGAGTCGACGTCGGACGAACAGCATCCATCCCGTCCCCTCCATCTGCAGCATCAGTTGAATCGAATTTTTGTGTTCTAATAAGATTGACTAAATATATTCAACTTAATCAACCTAACCCTTCACACGTTTTGTAGCAGTTTTGTAGGAAAGTGAGTAGCTAAAAACGCTCCGTTTCATTCCTTGTAATTTTCAACTATTTAGTTGAAAAACAATCAAGAAAACTAATCCGAAGACCTCATTGGATTACATTTCACTTACTAACGTATTTTACTTCCTATATTGTGGCCGACATAATGGCATTACGGTTCATATCCAGTGTTCATAGCCTGCCGAGGCATTTCCGATTAGACTAGTCTAATGCTTGGAAACGCCTTACAGCGCCATATCAAATCTTTGAAATGAACCCCTATAGCTAGCAAAGCCTCTTTTGAAAAGCTTTTTTGCACTATCTACCAAACAAGAGATGCCGGTCGATCTCCTGGAAACGTCTTCCCACAGCTACCCAAAGCCTGCCTCTCAGCCAGCTATCGAATAGCCTGCCCACACTGCGAAGTCAAAAGATGGAAATTAATTAACCTGCGGCGTGCGTTTGCCTCCTTCAAGCACTTCTTACGCGCCGGTGAGTAGATACAATCAACCGATTAGTCGCTGTTTGACAGTATCAAAACCTCAACCCCCGGCTGCAGATACCCAACACCCAAACCCGAGCGCATTCCACCCATTGCGGCAATTGCCGGGAAGGGCTCGCAAACAATTGCAAACGCACAACAAAGGCGCATACTTCGTTTTAAATTTAATTAAGACAGCAGCATTCCCGACAGCAGCTCGCGCCAGCCAGATGCAAATACTACCCGCAATCACACACACACACACAGAGCGGGCAAGGAGAAGGGCCAAACTATTCAAGCGTCAACACCCGGGCGGTGTCCGGGATTCCTCGCAGCAGATATCTTCATTCACCCACCCAGCTGCTTCGTCCTTCCACAGTTGCCGAAACACGGGAGTGCATTTGAAAATGCGGAAAACGCACCGCTGTGCCGATTATTAAACGCGTATGTAGCGCCCATACATAATGTCGGCAAAGGCTTACACAGCAGCGTGCGGGAGCGCCCGGGCCGCGGCGACCTTCGGCAGAACCCGACCGTACGTTTTGCTATTGGCTTATTGATAGCAGATTACCCATATTTTACCCGTGGGTCATCTTTATTTGTCATCATCCCTCCGGTAGGGCGCCCAGTTTGAATGGCAGCGTGTTCTGTTTTCCCCCGCTTTAGGAGCGGCCGGACCCTGTGCAGTGCGAGCCCCGTGAACCCGGCACATGGTTTTGATATATGATTCTGTTTAGTATTCCTCCGTGGCGTTGGTGGCGGTGGGTGAGTGCCAGTGAATGAAAAGAAATTAATCTCATTCCACGCTCAGTTGACAATGGTAACGACAATTGTTTCGAAAGCTGATGAAGGGGGCTGGAGCGGTGCGGAGAGCAGGGCAGAAGGGCTGCGGCTGCGGTGCGTCGGGATCCAAAAACAAAATTGGATTCCTTTTCTGAATCCGGTGCTAAAAACCTGGTGCTCGCGGCTGCCATAACAACCAGAACCAGGGGCCGGGCAGATCGTAAAGTCGAAGTATTTGAGTAGCAAAAGCAAAAACAAAAAAAACCCCTCCGAGCGAGAGCTGCCTTTCTCGAAAGGCAGGTTCGCATCCTGGTCACGGCACCACGGCACATTCCACAGTTATCTGCCGGGGAGCGGCCAGATATTGTCGCTTTTGTTCTTATTGCGCTCCGGTGGACAGGCAGAGAGGGGGGGAGGAAGCGTACCGATGGCATTTACTTTCAATGGCAGTGCTAGAAAGAGGGAGAGAGAGAGAGAAAGTGAGAGAGAGAAGGTCAAATAGCAGCAAGATTCAATATAGGGTGGGCGTCAAAGACTCCGGTTACATCGCATCGAACGACGAGTTTCCACTATTGAATAGAAATTTATTTGCTGCGGGTGACAGTTGCAACACTTTGTGTGTGTGTTAGTGTATGTGTGTGTGTGTGTGTGCGACGAGGGCAACATCAAACGTGTGCGCGACACGCGGCGGGAGGACAGAAGGTGATAAAATAATAATAAAGAAAAAAAAAACGTAATAACCGCAGAACCGGGAGTCTATCGCAAGCAGTTTGTCAGTGGCGGAGGTGGCAACCGAGGGGTCGGGTATCATTTTCCCTATCTAGATGTTGTTCCATTTTCCGAGCGGCGCTTTCCTCGCCGTTTGTTGTTTGATTTTACTTTTTCAAGAAAGTTTGCAAAAGTAAGGTGGAGGGTTGGAAGCAAAACCGGAAAAAGAAGGAGAAAAAAATGCACATCCCTTTTATTCGGGGGGGTGAGGTTTCGCAGGCAGACTCTCTTGAGTGAGGCTGACTGGTTGTGTGTGTGTGTATCGAAACGATTAGACGGCACTAAACGAATTGGTACGGTAATTGGATCGTACCGCTTGAGACAGTTTTCTTTCGCAAAACGGATGTCTTTCCGCCTTATCCCTTTGCGACGTTCGAGCCGGTCGTTATGATTGTGCGTGTGTTTCGGATGACCACTTGAGCAAAGCATCAATATGTCAATCCTTTCATTTACCGTCCACGGCTCTCCAGAAGCTGTTTTGTCGGA
Organism: Anopheles merus; assembly: GCF_017562075.2. Taxonomy (NCBI): domain Eukaryota; kingdom Metazoa; phylum Arthropoda; class Insecta; order Diptera; family Culicidae; genus Anopheles; species Anopheles merus. The sequence goes on along the minus strand of NC_054081.1, from coordinate 7,455,766 downwards.
AGGATGAAAAAAAAGCAAACACACACACACCTATCTAAAAGACCCACGTCTGATATTAATGTTTCAATTGGATCGTACGCACACACTTAACCCTTGATGGGTCAAGCGATGGAAATCAATAGTTTCTTCGGCTTGCGAATTGGATTAAGAATCCCAGCGTGAAGTCTTTCTGACAACATTCAAGAGATGAATAGTCATTTTTTAGTTTGAATTTGAACTGTTGAAACGTGGAATGTGACAAATCGCCTTCGTAAGGAATGTCACAACGATTCCAGAAAGGGTACCATCGTGCTCGTGGGACTCGAATTGATTTGAAGATTTGAAATTTACAAAAAAAAAAATGCTGAGCCATGTTGAAACTTGCGAAATAGTGAACGAGTTACATACTGAAAGTGAAGATATCCATTCAACACAGTTTTAAAAGAGTGACTCTTTTACATGGCTCTTTTATTGTTTCCAATGCTGCAAAATGTCATGAGCATCGCGGGATGATCACCACCGAAAACAATGAACATATCCGTGGTGGCTTGATGGTCATTGCTGATACTCAATTAAAGTGCGTCATGACATGCCGAACACGACATGCGAGTGCTTGCATCCCACGCTTGCATCTGACTGACAAGTTGTGCGTAATGCCGTTGCAAGCACAATCATGACTTTTTTTAGCTATGAACAGTGCTGGTAAATGCCACTGTTTAAGCTACCAACACTCATTACTGAAACGTAGTTCAAGTCAACTAACGTACACAACTGTGATGATCAGGGGTGAGGCTCAAACAGTTCGTAGACCAATCACATGCTTGATGACATTTTCTCCATATAATAGTCACGATATTCTTGACACATGCATGACGAGTGGTAATTATCCCCCTCAGAAAATGTCACGACCAAGTGACTGACCAAGCGTTTGTTCCCAAATTGTCACCAAGCATGTATTGGTCACACCAAATGCTTGAGCATCACCTCTGCTTATCACAATACGTGACGCTGACATGGATTTTGTTTCAGTCAGAATGTTGTATGACATTGACAGTGACATTTTTCAGCACTGATTGTTCTACTCAATTTATAGCTTTTTCAATGTGTATAATTTTTACTTATCTCCGAGAGGTTTGAATGCGAGTTGTTTCACAAAAGTGTACTCAATCGAGTTATTAAAACAAAATTCTTCACAATAAGTTGAATCTTTTGCCTCACTGACATGAATCAATTAGGACGCTCTTAGGACGCACTATGATGTTAGTTTACTTTGTGTCTTTAATCTGCATGAAGCCTGAAGAAATACAGCTTCGTCTGTTAGTGATAGCTCTTTTTGCTACCTGCTTTAGCAAAACTTTTCCGTCACAAAAAGCCTCAAAGCCAATCGCGCAACATTATCGTCTGCTAAACAGAGACAATGGAGCTGTAGTTTAGATAGCAAACATGAGCTTTTGCCAGCCCTCTACGTCAAGCGACTCCTTCTGTGCGCTCTCGGTCACACGTCTCACCGATAACATCACCTTCCGCATTTTCCGCACAGCTCAACACAATGCAAAGCACCTCTTCCGCCCAGAAGTGTACTTACACGGCGAAAAGCGAAAACAAACCCGCCCACCATCTGAAACAAATTAAATAATCATTCATTTAAGAGATCAGCACTCAGCCTCAGAGTGTACTCTGGCGCTGCTCACAAGCAACCTCATCACACACACACACACATACTCTCGAAAAGCAAAAAAAAAGGAAATCCTCCGTACGACAAACACTTTTCCGCGCGTGCAGAAGAACCACAAACGGAGCACCGCATCCTCAAGGGTTAGGGCAGATAAATCAGTGAACGAAAAATTATCTGTCAATAACGGCCGAGGGGTTTGGCTTTTTCGTTCGGTTTGTGCGCGGCTGAGAGAGAGAGAGAGAGAGAGAGAGAGAGAGCCGGTTTTTTATGTTGTTGCTTGTGGCCCTAACCTTCCCCGTAGCCCTGGAAATAAAAAAAGGGTGTCCTTGCGTCCTCCCCTTCCCACCCCACCAAAAAAAAAAAAAAAAGGTTTGTGTTTATTTACATTTTACTCCTCACTGCAAAGGACGATGTTTTGATCCGGTTGATAAAATACGACCAATTGATGGTGCTAACAATGCAACAAGCGCTGTTTGGTCTTTGTTGGCGGGGGTTTTTGAAAGGGAAAATGGGATTAGAGAGAGGAAGGGAGGAAGGGAGGGGAAGTCACCCCCGGATCATGTCCCTTGGCTTGACGTTTCTGCCGTGACATGGGAGACGACCGTGCTTAAAACGGATGTGCTTACAATTATTGTGATATATTTGTGCTGTGTCCTTTCCCACACACGCCGGCCGGTTAGGTACAGGAGTTTATTATAGCGTCAATTTTTATTTATATACCTTTTATAGTTTATACTTTGCATTACTTTTTTTTTTACAACACTGTTCACTCGTTTCACCAAACTTATTGTATTTTTGTTGTTGTTGCGTGTTTGCTTCATTTGTTTTATCGTTACGTGTTTGTTGTAAGTATAGTTCAACAATGTCTGAGTGTAGCTGTAAGTGTGTTTTTTTTTTTTCATTAATAATAATATTTATCTGATTTGACGATATCTCTCGCACGAAACAATGCCGCCGCAACTGTTGTAGCCTCGTGGGGCCGCTTGATTTGGCCCTTGCCCTAGCCTGACTGACCACATCATTTGCTGTAATTATTATTCCACCATATTTTGTTTTGCCTGTTCCCTTCGAGTGTTCGAGCGCGACGCCTCGATATATAGTGTAGCTGCCAGAACCTGAGAGAGGCTGGGTAATCGGCGTCAAAGTAAGCTAATAGAGTTGTATTTTTACGCCTTCGTACGCATTGTCCGCTCCCTCCTCGCTCGCGGTTTGTTTCCCGAACGGGGAACAAGGCAATGCACGAAGAAAATCCCTGCGGTAACAATTTACATAGAAATTAATCATCATTCCACTCCATCAGCATCTTCATTATCATCATTCACGCTCATCAGCAGGCACACTCCTACCGGGATGGATGGGGAAGGTTGCGCATCGTTGCCCCTTCTCCGTTGCAGGCATAGTGTACCAAGAACAGGCTCCGTTTTGGGGGAGGACGATTCGGTCGCCATCATTGGATAGGGTTAGCCGGCCGCATCTCTGAAGGTAACTGGCCCGCCCGAAAAGGAACCAGGTGTGAGTGGAAAAGGAAGAGGGATGCCTACTCGGCACCATCCACGCACGGACTGTTGGCGGGCGCACAGTGCTGGCCGATGGTCTGCTGGTCGAGTTGCTGAGGTTGCTGCTGCTGCTGCTGCTGCTCTGGATCCTGCAGTATAGTGGGCAGGTAGCCGGTGCCGGTGTAGGGCGCGGACAGGAAGCGCTTGGTGTGGGCCTGCTGCAGAAACGAGTACCGCACCGTCGGACTACTGAACGTTCCGGAAGGCATCAATGGCGAGAATGCCGACTTCACTGCAAAAGATGGTGAAGGTGTGGGAACACTTTTCACACACACACATACACACACACGCATACACACATATATATTGGCGAAGTTTTAGGGCACGAGCGCAATGAGCTGTTCGCGGTGGTTCCTGTGCCGGTACAGACCAACCTACCTGATGGGGGAATGGAGCGCATCGTCACCGCAGAGCATCGCCTCCATCGCCTGCACGACGTCGCCCCGGTAGCGCTGCAGCAGGAGCTCCACCTCGCTTCGGCGTCGGTTCGGGAACACTCTGAAAGAGAGAGAGAGAGAGAGAGAGAGGGAGACAGAGAGAGCAAATCGGGCATCAGTACGGTGAGGGTGAGACTTCCAAATATCCTTCAAGCCCCGGTACTTACCGCAGCAGCACGTCCACCGGCGACCGTTGGCTGGACGCTTGGGAGGCACTGACACCGAGGGCCTGCTGGTACTGGGTAGCGGCGGCCGGCGGCTGGTTGTAAGGCAGAAAGCCGGTGCCACCGTTCGTGACGGGGACGAGCGTCGCCGCCGGCTTCGTATATACATTCGCTGGGTCCTTCTTGAGGCTCAAGTTTTCCGGCGCGATCGAATCGTCCGGCGTCGAGTCCACGTCCAGGTCGGACTCGGGCGAGCTGGGCGGCCCGGTTTGGCTCGGCGACTGTTTGTCCAGCGGCAGGGAGAACAGGGACGACTTGTGCCGGGGGCTGCTGGGCGACGATTCCGACTCCGTCTCGTGGTCCGTCTCGGTTGATATGCGCTGGCGCTTCGGTCCTAGAGGAGCAGAGTTTGGGCAGCGTGGTCAGAACATTGCGATGAGTTATGGATTATGACGAAATGTCATGGTGATGCATTTCTAGTCATGGGAAAGACGTTCAATTGAAGCCTGAAGAGGAGGTATTTTATTCTACATAGAGACATTAAATGATGCTTATATGGGTGTCATCAGAACTTTGAGAAAACTTCTTCAGATACTTCTAGAAAAAGTGTAGACTGTTATGTAGTATCTTTGTTCCTCGAGGAATAGTAAGTAAACTCTGATCGATTATTGAGAAGACTTGTAGATGCTAAAGTTCTTAGTTTTCCCTCTATGAGGCATAAAATTTGAAAAGTGTTGTATGATCCTCTGAGACATCCTTCTCTTTGGATCGAGCAGAGAGTGTAAATTCTTCAGAAATAATGAAGAATCCTGTCAAACTCTCTTAACGAAACCTCGTGTTTAAAGAGTTTAGGTCCTTCTAAGGGATGCTAGGACCTTGTTCGTATTTCAGTATTCGTGTACATTCATCCTAACTAACAATTCCAGCTCATATCACTCTGCTCAAATAATTATTGGGACTTTCGACAAAGCTTTCATCACTCAACCTAGGACCCAGCGGTTCGGCTGTCACGGCCTCTAGCGACGAGATTTCGTGTTCAGTGTTTACGGAATCTCACTTTCCATGCCTGCAAAGTTGTGGGTCGTCAGTCGAAAATTCGTTCAAATAACAACGTCGAACCCCTTAGCAGACAATCAATCACGCGCAAACGATGCCACCGCGGGACATTGTCAGCTTGGATGATGTCAAACAGTCAAGCCGGGCAGAAGCAAAAGTTCAACCAAAGCCAAACCGAGCCAGGCTCTCCTGGGTCAATCACGGCCCCCGGCCGACAGTGCCCGGGATCAGTTTTCACCGACCCGACGAAGAGCAACAATCTTCGGGGCTGTTGTAAAGCAAGTCCGCACTCGAGCGAGCGAATGTCTTTTAAAAATCGTTGCTTAAGCAAATATTGACATCCGCCGAAAAAACTGAATTTCTGTCCAAAACAATGGAGTGGAGTTTCAATATTTGCCCGAAGTAGGTTATTTATGTTAAAATAGATGGGCAGCGCAAGCGACACGGCAACCGCAACAGTGTGTACGTCCGGGAAGAGGGCAGTCCGTGAAGAAGTCAAAATAGTGCCACAGCACACCTTCCAGCCGCGCTAACACGACGGAGTGCCTACTCGTACGATAGAGTTTCAACCTGTGCCAGCGTCGCTAGCTGCAACAGTAAACACACTTGAGCGAGCGCAGGTAAAGTAGACATTTCCTGCACGCCCCCTCCGCCCCTCATACCCGGTCCCGTTGCGGCGTACGTGGTGACAGACACGGGAGAAGCCGTGGCCGGATTGTGAACCAAACGGCAGCAGCAGCAAAAGAGCAATGAGTCTGTGTGTGTGTGTGTGTGTGTGTGGAAAAAATGTAATCATTCCAGATGCAACAGCTTCTGTTTGTGTGTACTGCCGGGGCGAACCCCTGGACGACGTGATGTGACGGCCCACGGCGATACTTCTCAAGTGGGTAGAGGCTCTTCTCGCACAACAACAACAACGACGAAAAAAGAAAAAAAATAATATACGGAAGGGTTTTGACTACGAATGTCAAATAAATGGCCCAACAGCCCCCGGGGGCTTTCGTCCCCGTGTCGCTTTGCGCTTTTGTGTGTGTGTGTGAGGGAATGTTGATGGGATTTTGTGAGCTTTGTGCCCTCCCGTTCCTGTCACAGAGCGGTGGCTGATGAAATCAAACAAATTCATTAACTGTATTTTGTACCTATTATGCCTATGATTGCCAGGTGCGGATACTTTTGGGCCAACTAGACAGGGGGCGGCAAACGTGTGGGAATGGAACGAGAAGCGAAGATTCGTTTTGATTCGATTTGTTTGACCACAAACGACAGCACTTGGTAGCGTGTGTGTATGTTTTTTGGCTAGGTAAGCTCTTTCTCTCTCTCTCTATCTCGTTATTTCTACCTAAAGGTTGCGATTGCGGAGTGATATCATTTTACCTACATTAGCTCGCCATCGGGATTGATTTTTCGAGATCTCGTGTACCACACGCTTATGGCAATATGGGGTAATATGGACATATAGCACGGATGTTGTTTTCCGTCTCAAAACTAAATATTGTGTTTCGGCGTCTTCAAGCTCAGAAGTATTATTATTAAGTATTATTATTAGTATTATTACAAAAACATCATACTATTCAGGATACTATTGAAAAACAAAATTTTCAAACCTGTAGATATTAAATCATATTTCAATGACTTAACTATCGTTTGAAAGCAGACAAGACCAGAGTTGTAATAAAATCAAAATACAGGAAATACATAAATAGCAACTATCCAAGCTGACATTGACAAAAATAAATAAACTGCTTAATTAAATATTTTGTAGAGTGAACAAAGTAGGATTTGAGCATTAATTAGATCTAGAAGAACATTATTGACAACTCAAGTTTTGAGGTTTAAGCGTCCTTCAGCCAAAGACAAGGTGTCACTTTTCCAACCGTTCCACCTGCAAAGCTAAGTTTCATTTGTTTTGAGAGATCCATATACACATATGTGGATAACATATGTTTTTTATTATTCAATACTTCTTGTAGAATCTGTCCCCGAGTTACGCGAACAATGCGTTCTCAAGACAATCACTCAACCCGAATGTTCTCGTAAGTCGAACAGCACAGGTTTCAGCCAAAATATAATCGATGTATTGTTATTTTCGATTAAATTTAACAAACTCTTAAGCAATTAATATTTGAACATAAATGAACTGTCAAAACTAAAAATTCACACAACTCGAATTCGCTTAACTTTAGTGTCGTTTAACTCGGGGAACTATAGGACTATATATAAAATTGTATAATTCTATGAACGAATTTTCCCACATTATTTTATATTCAGAAAGAACGGCTTCGACAGCATTGCTATTGGCCCACAGTATGATATTATATAAACTGCGAAGAAATCAAGCATTTAGGTCACGAACCACGATTGCATATGATCGAAGAGGTTTAATTTTAGCTACTTTCAATCATTTTAAATGAATTAACTTTTAAAATCATCATCAGATAGAGCGAAAACGTTCTGGCAAATTCGAGCTCATTCTGTGCAGACAGCTTAGTTACAATCCTAATATTAAAAATAAAACAAAACATTCAAAAAGTTTCAATGTTTTACAAAAATGATATAAATTATCATTACCTTGAGAAGAATAAAAAATCTTTGCTCTTTTTGCTTAAATATTAAACAATCGTAGGAAATTTAAAACTAACTTGGCTTTTTAATTCACTCTTTTCAATCAATCAATGATCATTGGAACCAACCCTGCCCTGCCCCCGGAATGAAAACGGCTCAGCGATAGTGTATGCTCTCGGCAAACACATCAATTACACCGTTCCGCCATCCCGCCACCTTCGCTCGCCTGGTGGTTTGACATTTGTGGTGAAATAATTGCCCGGTACCGGCCAGGCACCATGGAACCGCTGCCGGATTAGCGCATCCGGCCGACGTAAACATGTTGCTGAATTTAATCAGCTAAATTTGTAAGCTCCCTGTCTGTGCAGCCCCGAACTTCACGTACGTTAACCATCTCCGACCAAAAATAATAATAATAATAATAATAAGACTAAGAATAATAACAATAATACCCCTTTCTCAGCAAAACAGTACAACCCAAAACCCCATTGTAGGACATTCGCACGCGTGAATTGCAATATCGGTGAAGTGTAATTAACTGGTGGTTGAGTTTAAATTTGTTTGACACACTGCTGCAACAAACAAAACCGGAAAACTCCCATTGGTATTGACACATTCGCCCATCGTCACCAGCGCGCCCCTCGCAAGTCAACGCTTGACGCTGCCAAACGCACGCACTAAGCCGGCTGTGTTTTGCGCTGTCCGATGCCCTCGTGGCCTCCCTACCCCCTTTCCCCCCTTCGGCCTAACTAATCGGCCCGTACGACCCTTTACGTGCCGCTTTCGCCCGGAGAGTTTGTCCTGTTTCCCCTTTCCTCGGTTGCAAAAGTGTAAAAACGCAAAAAACCATATTGCACGGATCAGTTTAATTTCCGTTTGTCGCGGTAACGCGGCCCTCAAGCCGCACCAAACCGACCAAAAACCACCACCAGCACCAGGAAAATTCACCCCACACTTCGCCGACGGGCAATGAGGGGCGATGAAGATAATTACTTTCCATCAAATCATCACCATAAAATTGAGCTCACGCACACGCTAGATTAAGTCCCGCTCGGGTTGGCAACCGGGTGGGAGAAGGGACAGGGAGCATCACACACCCGTTTTAGCGGGAAGCCACAATCCTCCGCCACGCGCTGAGGTTAGCAGTAGGGGAAGGATGGGAAAAGGGATAAGATAAAGGATGGAAAGCGAGCGGGAGAGTGAGCTACAGATGATAGAAAAGGAAATAAAATAAAATACCCTTTTTTTGCGGGCGTACTTCATGCCTGGACCGTTCCATTGAGCGAAGCGATAGAAATTGAATTAAAATAAAAACCTAAAAATCCGGCAAAACTGTGGAAAAAGTGCATAAAACCAGTGAAGCCACGTTTCAGCAGGTTCAACGGGAAAAAAAACACTCGCCAACCAAATTTAATTGGAAACCATCGGCACAACTGATCCTCCCGCACCCGTAGCAAAGTTTGGCATGCCTCTTTGGGTCGGCAAAGTCACCCCCAGCATCCCCTCCCGGCTTCGCTCACGCATGATTTAGTTGTGGAAAAAATTTTGATCTCCGTCCATTCATCCCCATTCCTCCCCATACCTCCCAATGTCAGCAATTTCGCACTCCGGTTTGGTATTTCAATTTCCATCCACACAACAACAACAAAAAAAAATCTCTCCCCTCCACCTAAAACGCTCCGCAAGTGCGACCGAACCGTCAACACACCTCGGCATCTGCCCCTGGCCAGCGACCGGTAAGCGAGGTCGTCTCCTATTAGGTGGAAGCACCCAAAATTGAAAACATATTTCATGAGATCATTCATGTTGGGCCCCCGTTTGCCCCTGGCTCCTGTATCGCTCGCTGCAACGGTGGTATGCGCGCTTCTGTGGTGCTTTTTTTTTAATAAGATCGATGCTTTTGTTGATTGAGTTTCGAGTGGAAATTAAATTGTATCCCATTTGCCACATTCAACCAGACAACACGGCACTTCACCGGGCAGCAGGGCACAGGCGGCTGGATGCCAAAGCAGAGACACACACACACACACAGCACACCGTACGGTTGCTTCTCGGGACGGGTTGGGAATGGCGGGAAAGGCGGGAAAGAATGAAAGAAAGAAAAAAACGAAAAGCGGTAACGACGAGTGGAAGGATGGAATTGCAGAAGCAGATATTTCGAATTGAATTAAGATAAACTGTCTTTTGACAGTACAAGATCGGTGCCATTCATGCCACGCTCGCTCTCGCATTCCCTCTCGGGCCGAGCTCGGCGCGCTTCGTGGAAGTACCGGCCCCGGTATGCCAGGGGTGGCAGAACACTTTCGAGCACACTCCGCGTCCGAAGGTTCGTTCTTTCGTCGGAAACAGGGGAGAAGAGGTGGGAGGGGGAGTGCAAAAGGAAATGTAATACCTCTTGAACGGCTATTGTGCTAACCGAGGAAAAATAAATACTCGCTCCGTGCAGTAAGAGAATAAGGGAAAGAGAGACAAAAAAGAAAAAAAAAGAGAGGAAGGAAAAATCTGCATCCCTGTATTGGAAAGCGTTGGCAATATGGTTTGGTTTCCCTTTTTTTTATTTTTGATATTTATTCTTTCCCACTATACTGTTACCTCTCGCTCTCTTTACAACTTTACCCTTTTTTTTATTCACAGAAGCAAAAAGAAAAAGGGAAAAAAGATGAGCTGCTCGAACAGTACTGAATGCACAGTACAATACCAGCAGCAACAGCAAGCAACAAAAGTGCAGGAAAGGTTAAAAGAAATTAAAAAAAAAGGAAGCACTCACGCACACGCTCGAGTGCGTGCCGATCCTTGTGCGTTAGGGGCTGATTAAAACATTTTGCATTATAATTAAACGCCGCTCACACACACTCACACACACACACACACACACGCACATACATTCACAATTGGCTTCCGAGCGAAGGGTCATTTACTGTTAATTTCTCCCTAGCGTACGGGGCGGAGTTGTTATTAATTATTTGTGGTTTAATGCTTTGCCATCCAGTTTACCGAGCTTCCGGTTGCCTCGCCCGTCGCAGAGGATTAAAAATCGATTCGAGCGAATTGCGAGCACAGATCGCACCTTATTGCACAGGGTGGGGAGTCAGTCCCGGCGGAAGCTGCGCTGCATTCGACACTGAACGCTTTATTGCATCCCGCCTCAGCGCCAGCGCTCGCAATCTCGAAGGGTGTTGCTGTGGCAGGAAATAATGACTTGCAACGACATGGAAAAGACGCGCCGCGCGATTGAGCGGTGACACTGTTACGCCGAAGGGTGCGGCTATTGCTGGAAAGTGGACGCAAATTGGGCCGTTTTTTTTGCGCCGGCTGTTTCGTTTTTTTGTTTTCGGTTTGTGTAGTGGCTTCAGTAATGTGTTTAAAGGCGTTAGACGAATGGTATTTTAGAGCAATACAATAGCGTAAAAAGATTTGAGGGGGGTTGTAATTATGGCTAGCGATACGGGCACATTAATGTAATTAAAAAACTATTATTTAATGAATTTTAAAATGCATAGTTACACTAGGAACTTTAATGCCATGGTAACAATCAATGATAATCATAGTGACTAATTGTGGAAGTTTTGTAAAGTATAACTATAAAATAAATTCATTTTATTATTTTCGTTTTGTTGGCCAAACAGCTATCTTGTATCGAGGAGAAACACTCAAGCGTGTGGCAATCAAGAGTTTGAATAACCACTTATAAATGAAAAGAGTTATTGTTATAAAAGGCTTTTGTTGCAAACACATAAAACTTAAAGAACCTCACGTATTTTTGTTGATTAAACAAAAGAGCAAACAATGCTCTAGAGCAGCGAAGTCAAACACATTTGGCCACGCGGGCCAAAATGCTACTTAAAATAGTTTCTCGGCCAATGGCAATGACCAAATAGGTTTATTTATTCATAGAAGAATAGTAAATTTTATGTTGATATTGGCGTGAACCTCCTTTCCTAAGAATCTTCATAGAAATACCCTTTTATAATGGCAACTAAAATCAGAGATATAAGCTCACATTTATTCTAGTCTAGTTACCTTGGTGCTGCTTCATGAAAAGCTTGAAATCGTTCGTAGCATCCTATCAAAAATAACGCGTGTTCTTGCTGACGTCTGATTTCTGCTGATTTTTCAACGTGTTGAAGAAATATAAGGTTCTCTGCAGACACCGTGGCTAAATTGGAGGTTCGATCTGATACTTTCCCGAAATAATATGGCAAAAAAAAAGCCAGAGCTTGCGTTTTTGCATATATTCCTGTTGGAAAAGCATTTTTTCAAATTTTTGAAGTCTTTTTCTTACAGAAATTGCCCTGTTGGTCACCAAGTGCCTACATTGATGCACGCATGTGTCAGTTGATTATAGAAATTAACGGTTTTTTATGAGTCTGAAGCTAAAACGTTTATTTGTTTTGAAAACGGTTCTACAAAAAAATTAAATTTTAGCAAAACAGTTTATTCATTGGAAAGGGATGATTATGAGAAAAAATATTTTTAATGACTTTTGTAACCATTTCACAACACAAAAAGAATGTGTCCGAAATTCAAACCTCAATTTCAGCGAAATAAACATTTTTGTTTTTTTTTTTTCGAATTACTATCTTTTTTGTGTATATGCATAGAGAGAAAACAAAGGAACATACCGATAAGGTTTTCTGACGATTCATAATGCCCGACAATTAGTAAATGAATCTGCAAAGCTTTAAAATCTCTTCCTAGTTCAGGTGTCCGGAATTGATTGACATGTACTGTAGAAGCATAAATGCGAAATAATGTTTTGCTCAAGCGGTCGCGGGGCACACCGAAAGACTTTCAAAGGCTTCCAAGGGCCAATAGTTTGACTTCTCGACTTTAAAAGATTGATAGGGTAATGAATCGTAAATAAAACATTCCATTTTGGTTTGTAGTTTTTGCTTTTTTTGATAGTTAGTCCAGTTTTAGAAGAAATGATATATGCCCATATATTTGAGTATGTGTCTTTACTGTCCCTAGACTATACCTCTCTTTTGAAACGTGAAAACCTATTTCCATGTAATATCCGAACAATTTTAGTTTTGCTTTTGAAAAAACAACGGAACACTATTGTACGTTTGACATGCCTGACATTCAAGTACGCCATATTGTTTGCTCTCATTGAAACAAACGCGATCACTAATGATCGGTGATCCCAAACCTAGACACATTATCAAAGTGCACACACACACACAAAACGGTAAAAGAAAGTCACCGGGGTGTAAACGGTTTCGAGCAATTGTACAGGGGGCGCCCGATTGTACCGGCAAATCTGGTGAGTCAAAACGCCAATATGCCAGTGCAAAGCAGGATGCAGAAAACAAAGCGGCGCATATTTTTGCGACGCCTTAATTGAGCCAAAACCCTCCTGAAGGGGCTGCGTGTACTGCGCGCTAAACAAGCCGTGCGATTAGTGCAGGTAAAACCACACTAACACACGTGCGCCATTGAAACAGGCATGGAACATGGAGGATGTATTGATCCGCGCACGGTCACGCAGCCATGCATTCGCACACGAGCTCGAGCGTGGCGTGTTTTGTTTCTTTTTTTCCCTGTTCCCCGGTAGTAGTGAACGGATGATTTGATTACAAGAAGGAAGCGTGTGTGTGTGTGAGAGAGAGAGAGGGGGAGAGCACGGGCAAGGAAAAACAAAATCAATTAAAATCCACACACAAAAGCGATCCGGGAATGTGAGGCTTTTGTCGAGGTTTTGTTGAATCCTGCAACACAAACACCAGCGAGCGAGCCGGAGCGATCCACTTCAGGCCGCCGATCAGCGGCGGACGACGGGGCAGGGGCGCTCGCCGTCGAATCAAACCGTTCGCTGGAATGAAACCCGAACCCACGTGTAGAAGTGGATATCGAGCAGACAACTAATGCCAGTACTGCTGCTGCTCGGCTGCTGCGCCACGACGGGAGATTTTGATTCTAGTGAAATTGAACAAAAAAAATACACACACACAGACAAAATCGAACCCTCTCGAGCTAAACGCCAGCCAGCAAAAACGGTTGCTCCGGCCATCAATGAATCTAATTGAAAGCCAAGTTAATATGTACGTGTGCGTGTGAGAGCGTCTTTTTTCCGCTTCTTTCCAGCTGATGGGACGCTCTGCAACGAACGGTTTTGGGCCGGATTCGAAGGTTTTATTTTTTCCGTCCAAAAACCCGGATCGTGTTACACCCTCACCCCCGTCGGGAAAAGGACACTGTTTATTGTAGCGAAATTGAAGTACGGGTGCGTTGCTAGCTTCCTTTCCTCTGGGAGGCGAAGGAGTCTGCTTGCAGGTAGCAAGTTTTAATCCAGCTTTCGATACAACATAATAGAAAACGATTGGATAATTGCAGGTTCAGGGCGCAAATCACGCATAACGCGTTTGTGGGTTCTCAGGATGCAACGACCAAGCTACTGGCCATGGGAAGAGAGGTGGGCAATGGGAACCGCCCGCAGGAGGGACCGATCGGGACGGTGTGAAATCGATACCGAGGTGCAATTAAAAGACCAATTGCAGCGAACATAAACAAGCGGCGTTGTCGGTGCGTTGTCCCCCAGGCATTGTTGCATTGGCGTGCTGTTGGCTATTTTTCTTTCCGATTTGATTTGCTCGCTGCGCCACAATAGACAATAGATATTAAGGCTATTAGAAAGCTTTTAAGGCGCACTGGGGCGTCTCTAGCGATTGGGCGAGATTGTTTGCAACGATAAACGAATAAATGTTTAGTAATGATATTTTCTCGGAAAAGGGCAAAGGAACCCTTTCTTTTTTGTGCAAAAGATGCACGAAGAAACCATGAAAAGGTTAAATATGATTCAAATGATTGATAGGATATTGAAGAAGGCAACATTTCCAGAACGGATTCAATGTATCTCTATAACCACATCAGATTCATCCCACAACCGAAAATCTTGAAAATAATTGCTTTTATCATTGGAAATTCGAAATTATTGAAAATCCTCGGCAGTTCTTCTTTCTCGTGGTTCAACAAGGAAAGGATCGCTTTCTTATAATACCTCTGAGGTATGATTGCATAGTAAAAGAAAAGTCTCATCATGCTCCGCTTGCGAGAATCGAACCAGCGTCAAGTCAATTGGGGACCTACCATAGCCCGACTAACCACCTGCGCTACGAATGACGTACGTTCTGAGGTGTGCCAATAATCGTTTTGATTGCTCACGCACGCAGTACGACTCGGATGTTCGGTGGCTTCTATGGCTTCGATGTTTTAATTATGCGAGATGAGATTTTGCCTTGAAATTTATATTTGCCAAATAGAACAGAGAGGGGAAAAAACACACCAATCAATCAAATCATTTCTGTGTGTACTTACCGGGGCTGTCCGGTTCGCTGCGATTGGGTGAGTAGGCCGAGTGCATGTGCTCGGACCGTAGCCGCTGCACGTCCGTGTCTGTTTTCAAGAAGTAAAAACAAGGATACAACACATCGCATTGCATAATTTCCGCATTAGTTGCTTCGCTAGAAGACTCCCGACGATGCAATCGCTTACCTGCGTCGGCCGATGTGTAGCTGTGGTGGGTACCACCACTTTCCGCATCGTTCGGCGGCGACGGTATGCCACCGTGGAACTGACCGACCGACTGTACCGAGCCGACCGAATCGCTCGCGGGCGTCTGGCCAACGCCGTGCACGCCGGTCGTCCCGTACAGCAGCCCCAGATCGCGCACCTCGTTCTCCTCCTGTGCCTGCTGGCGGCGGAGTGCGACCTGCCCAACGAAAGACCCCGTAAGTTGGCTGCTGAGTGTTTGGCATGCATTAAAGCCGCGGTACACTTACCTGGGCGGCCATCACCCGCTGCCGTTCCGCAATCAAGGTACACTTGGCACAGACACAGTCCCGCCAGCGACAGTAGCGCTTGTGTCCTTTGAGGGCGCTCACCTGGATGGCGTGGCGCGTGTACACGTGCGGGAGAGAAAGAAAGAAAGAAAGAATTGCAACATTGGCGTTAGTGTGATTCCTTGGGCGGACAGAGCGCGCGACAACTGCTTATTGTACACCCAACGCAACATTGGACGAAGCATGGGAGAAACACAAATGGTGTACAAAAGAGAATCTTTTTTTTTTATGAAACATTTGGGGCAGGAATTTAGATGATAATTTGTTCGTTCAATGTACCTCACGAGTAATTGGCACAGGGTGCCCTCTCGGTTGATTGGTGGGGTTACTAGTTCCTTGCCTCCAGTCTGTTTGTGGGTTTCTTTCCGTTTTACTGTTTTGCCCCCTTTTGCACACAACTGCACAGCACCTCGACAAAGTGTTTGCTCCGGATGAGCTGCGGCCAAAAGCATACTTTTGAGGGGCCTGGACTAACTAGGAGTAGGACTTTGGGTAGGCTATCCAGGATAGCCGAAGTACCTTGGGGCAGGAAGATGTCTCAAAGCTGAAGCAGGAAGTGGAAGGGATGCTAGATCCCGAGCTCGCGATGCTCTTCGCTTCGGACAGATCACTTTGGAGCTCAAGATGTTGAGGACCGAGTCCAAAACGCTTCATTGTTTTGTACAAAAACCAAACGGCCTGATCGGCAAAGACACTCGCACAAAGCGCATAACTTTAGGGTTTTTTTTAATGAGGGAGATGATTTTGATTTTTTTTGTTGTTGGTTCGATTCTGTTCGGGTACTGTCTGGTACTAGGGCTTGCAGTTGGGACGCCTTCACTTACCACTCCATGGTTGCGGCACCGGGCACACTTGGGCGTGCGTTGATAGCGTTCCGAGGCCGCCCGGAGGAAAAACGCTGGCGGCAGCGCACCCAGTACCGGATGTTGCTGCATCAGGTTCGACATATCGACACCGCTCGGCAAACTCATCCTGTGTGTGTGTGTGTGTTTGGTGATGATCGTTTTCCTTCAAACTTCCCAACCAAAAGCACGCGACGTTACGTTTGGGCAGCTCAATGCTCCAGAGTTGACCTACTTTTTTTCTACTTGCACCCTGTTACACACAAATCTTACGTCTCTCACGGTTTAAACCACAGCTGAAGCACGGTACGGAGCGCCAGAAAGTAATTCGGAAAAAAAACTTCAAGTGCCCTTACCAGGGAGGGACACACGTGTGGCGTCCGACGCCACGTTGCGTGCACAACTGAAAACGGCACGGGTTTGCAACTGTTGCTCCCCAACGTACACAAGTCACACACAGCACACACAGGGCACATTCAACGCACACGCTACACCGTCCACCAAAGCACGCACCAACGTACGACGACCAGCTGGAGATGATGACTGCTGCTGCCGAGCGTAACACATTCCTCGCCGAACATTCAAAAGCAACTGATTCAAAATTGTTTCAACAATTGCCACATCCCCGTGTCTAAGCGCTAAGAGCCTAAAAATCGGATAAACAAATAGGGAAGCGCGGTACTGCGAAGGGCGGGCGAAAAAAGAAACCGTTCCTAGCTCTCCCCCTCTCCGCTGGGCCGGGGCAGGGCGAACGGCGGGGGACTACAGTGCACGGGCTGAAACAGAAGCAATGGGCTACAGATAAAAGAATACAACAACAGCAACAGAGGAAGGAAAAAAAAACAAACAACAGCAACAACCACAAGGCCCCAGCAAAACCCCGAAGCCATCCTCCAATTGGTGGAAAGCGAAGAGTTGCCAAACGCTGTTTTGTTGCTGTGCTGTTGCAGAAACGGTCGGGTAAGCGTGACAGCTAGTCGGACACACGCGTGCCGTCGCTCGACCCGTTGGCGGGAGGGAGACGACCGGTTACGCCCGTCCTGCAACATTGAAACGTTCCCTAAAGGTGAATACAGTATGTGTGTGTGTGTGTGTTGTGTGCGTTATGGTTGGCGGAACGACGAGAAACTGTACGCAACGGGGAGCTACATCTGCCCTGCCGCTTTACTTTCGCGCTCTCTCTCTCTCTTTTTCACCGCAATCACGCTTACTTTGGTCTTGCTTGCGCAGCCTTCAGTACATAGATGAAATACAATTATACAACTCAGCCAACCAAAAACCCAAACGCCGGCCCAAAGTCCTGGGAAATATAACCGAGTACACACACACACACACACACGCGCTATACACCATGTATCCTTGTTAGTACCGGATGGGAGGGCGGAGGACGGCGCTGCGATGCTGGCTGGGCGTGAAGCGGGTCACAGCCGTTTCCAATTCGTGCGTTCGCGTACACGCCAGGGCCCCGAGCGCGTGTACGATCGCGCAACGTTTTGCGGACGAGGACGCAACGTTTATCCGCTTTCCTGCCTCCTGGGAGGAGAAGGCACTGGGGCTCGCTATTATGTATCGACACGATCGGAAACACTTTTGGATGGATCCTTATTTAGTAGCACAACATTATCGATCCAGTTGAGCATACGACTTTCTCTGTCTCTCTCTCTCTCTCTATCTCTCTCTTTTACTTTCTCTGCTGCTCCAGTTTCGAATTCGCACTACATAGCGTACGAGAGCGTGTGGTAGCGTTTCCAGGATTATTGTGCCCGGTTTCGCCGTAGAAGCGCACTTCACTTCACAGCTGCAAACTATTACACACTGTATCATTATCTAAAACTTTAGCGCTGTTTGCTATTGTTGTAACTAAACACACAAACCTGGAGATTAAAATTCCAGGTATCGTGCGTCCAATGGGCAGGCAACATACGATCCGCGCCCGGCGTACGGATCGGGGCGCATTCCTGGGATGGAAACAATATCCACGTGCGTGGCAATAGAAATTAAAATGTCACATTTTGTTCTAATGGGATCATTGGGCATTAATACCGGTTTTGTTTTATTGGGAATGAACGGTAATGAATCATTATAACAACACTATCATTTGCGATAGCCGGTCTCATGGTACAGTCGTCAACTCGTACGACTTAACAACATGCCCGTCATGGGTTCAAGCCCCAACTAGACCGTGCCGCCATACGCAGGACTTGACTATCCTGCTATGAGGGGTAATCCAAAAGTCATTGAAAGCCAACCCCACACAAGTGGTACAGGCAGGCCTTGACCGACAACGGTTGTTGAGCCAAAAAGAAGAAGAAGAAGATCATTTGCGATAATACCACAAATAAGTTAACTTGTGTCTCCCTATATCGCGGAGCATGGCTGTGTAGCCACGCTGGGATCTATTCTCCCATTGCACAAAGTGTTGTAAAAATACAAAAATTAACTTCCTAATAAACGAGATATTGGGGTATTGGCCCCGAAGAAGAATCGAAGATATTTGAAATCTGTAAAATAATGCTCTCAAAAATAACATTCTACAGAATATCAAATACTGGAAGTTTTTTTTTCGAGCTGTTACATTCAACGATTCGGCGTAAACTTCTAATGATAAAATTGGATATCTAGAGAATTAGCGCCACTCTTGGATATTGTTCTCAAAAATTGAAGATTTAAATAATTTCAATATGCAAATATTTCCCGTAAGATATCCGAACTATGTCAGGAAATGCTTTCAGCGTTGCAACGACTTGCTACTGCGTTTAAAAACGGTTTCTATTCGCTCCAGTGACATAAATTAGCAAGCTTTTAAGGAAATAATGTCACGTTGATAGCTTCTAGCAATAACTGGTATGATGTGGTTTAAAATTCTTGATAACTAAGAGCCTCTGAAATTCTTTCGCGTCTGCACTTTCCGAATTTAGATGATCTTACGCGGGGAAACACTGTTTAGTTCAACTGTGTTGGGAATATAACATTGGATTTGGAAGATGTGCAGTCAGCATTTGATATAGCCGGGATATTACGATGCTTCTTTGGTCGTATTAATAAACGTGGAAGGTTTTAATCTAGGCAAATACAGCCTCTTTGAAATTTAACTCAATTTATAGTATACTAAGAAATTACACATTAAACGAGCCCAAATCGCGATTAAACGTGCGTTTGAGAACTGAATTGAGTTTATGAAAACCATGCCGGCCCGAGCACCTTTCTATCTTTCATATTTCCTTTTACACAGATATCAAGCATATTTTACAATAACTTGTAGAACTTTTGATGTTTGAGGATGCAGGTTTCCAATTTTCCATTCTATTTTCAATCCAAAAAACCCATAGAATAATGGCTTACTAGGACAACACAACTGAATCTAGATGATTCACATATAGCAGTTGATGAAGTGATGTAACAAAATCTGACAATTTGGGATTAATTTTATCCTATAAGTTTATCAACGTTTGAATATAAAAAATGATATGGGAGAAAATATAATAACATTTACATGGAGCATTTGCACGTAGCTAAATATATTGTTGCTGCAGGGCGAATCTTTCATGTAATAACATTAACTCACAAACAACCAAATCAACCGTTATGGGCGATAAATAATGTAACGCAAACCGGGACTGTGTTTGAATGTGTTGCAGAAACTTTTCGCGTACGCCCAACGCCCTAACGATACCTCGACGCATAAGAAAAGCGGGACAAATCCGAAACCCGGTCCGATACGGTACGAGATCGAATCGGGCACACCGCCGCGGCAATGGTTCGATGTTGGGCCATTTTTAAGGAGTGGCAAGTGCCCGGATATGTCCAATTTTGCCACATAGAAACCGACCACGGCTGATTGGAGCGTGCGGGGCCGTTCGGTGCCTGCCATGCTCGCTTCCCATCTTACCTCACAGCCCTTTCGCTCTAAGAAGCTGCCAGTGGGGTGGGCTGAGAGGTCAAAAACAATAACCAGTCAGTCAGCCAGCTAGCCTGCTATATTATATCCTTGCCATCTGCGTCACATTATGCTACAGTACAGCGGCTAAACGGGAAGTAATATATTTTTATGTTCGCAATAAATGGCAATTCGGTCGTGCGGGGTTGGTTAACGGGCGAGCAGTCTCGGCATTACTGTATACATGTGAATGTGCTTCGGCATCAAGGAACCCCATTTGCATGTATTCGAATTCATATCCTTTGCCGGAAAAATGAAAGGCAAGAGAAATGTCTCACGAAATGCTCCAATGTATAGCGACCTGGCAGCTGTGAATGTAAGCAGGTAGGCAGAGCACAAAACCTTCCAACAGGATAAACACGCACGCTTATCCTGTGAAGGCATAACCCACCGCCAACCTAAACCGCAGGACGAAAGTCCCAGGCAGCCCAGGCTCCCGCCCGCCAGCTTGTTTGCAATAGTCATGCAACAGAATATCAATGTACTGCTGCGGAGCGGAGCGTGGAGCGAACGGAGCGGAGTGGCGGGCCGTGTGCGCTCGGCCCGAGCGAGACGGCACGAGCTGCGACTCGCGCACCATGCCGGAGCATCCGAGCGGTAGCGTTGCAATAAAAAAAGAGGGCGTGTCCGACGAAGCCGAGCTTCGGCGTCCTTGTGCGGTCCGAACAGTTTCAACCGCACACTTTCCGCGCGGCAAGGACTTACAGCTGCTGGAAAGTGGAAACAGTTTCCGGCACCGGAACCACTCCCGGTAGTGCGCGGGAGAGGCCGGTACCCGCCCGACCGTTGTCCGTTGTGTACATTATATGGGACAAAATCGGGCCTTGGCAACTTCACCAATGTGTCGCCATTGGAGCCAGCAGTTCGGACAAGACAGAGGGGGGCAACTAGTCGAGGAGATCGGCCAACAGATCCTCTCGACCGTATATTTTCACTTTATAACAGTGGAGAGCGCACACAACAAGCGCACAATGCCAAAGTGCTGCTTTCGGATAGACTTGCGAAATTGCCGTTGTGCTTGCCGTCTAGGGGCGTCCGGGCAACCAGGGCGGCACCAGCCAGCCAGGCTGTGCAGCGGCCTCTACGCGTATAATAACCATTTGTAGCTATAGCCTGCGCCTGCGGTGGTCGTTTGCTGTGCTGGAATGCTACACGGTCGCCGTGGGTCGTCGCTTGTTCGGTGCATTCCAACGCACGCTCGTACATAATCCCTGTACGCTGTACGGGCATTCGCTGACTACATTGTTTTATTCTCGGATTTTTGCACTGCTCACATTCAAGCGGACAAGCTGGTTATTGATTTCTTTTAATAATCCACTTCAATTCCATTGCAGTTGGCGATGGCTGAAGAATGCGATGCCGTAGCTGTTGTTATTGGTTCGGATATCTTTAGATTACATTCATTTAGTCGTAATTATCTAATAGTTCAAGATTTCAGTTTTGATTAATTGATAATGAGTCAAACTTGAACACCTCATTCCAGCAGCCGCGTTGTGATAAGAACTATCCACTAACGATGGGTTACCCTTTGGGCCATAGATGCTGTTTGTTTATTTGTTTGCCATCAAAAGCAGAAAGTGACACGATCCATAACAGGCCATCAGGCTGCCACTGTTCATTTATTTTTATCTCCATCACACGCCCATAATGGGTCGATTAATTTTCGGACACCTTTTGCCTTTGCTGAAACTGACCGGACAGTGGTCAAAAACAAAGACGGCTGACAGCTGGGGACCGCTGAAGGATGGTCCGGTGAACAGGATTATCTATCGAGAGGCCGTTGATGAGACTGATTACAACACCCGTATTGTCACCTTTTAGTGTGCCGGTTGGTTGTACCATACGTCACGCTTTGGGAGTTTCGGTCGACAAATAACAGATAAAATAACTTTTGGAGTTGTTCGAGTGTTCACTTTTGGATGGAGAGTTGTATCGATGAGATTCAAATAAAATAGGGAAGTCATTTGTTTGTTAGCAGGAATAATAACCACTGTGATAATATTTCACTGTCTGATAAAGTTTCATGTTGGAAACGATTACCGTAAGGACATATAGAATCCAAATTGTTTATGTTTTATGTAATCGGCTCTACAGCATCTAGGTTCGGAAATGGTCACTGGGCAATTGTAGATGATGCCAATGATGCTATCGAAGTTTACAGCGCTGTTATAGTATCGTCAGGCAAATATCAAACACAATATCTATAGAATTGATTAGTAGCGACCACTAGTGGACACTAAGATCTCTAAGCTGGCAATGAACTTCGTTTAATTGTTTGCGAAATGTGAACAGAGCTTATTTTTGCAAACATATAGATTTTGTCTGGCATTTGCATAACCATTGGAATAGTTTGGACAATCAAAAACCGAGTTATAGCTGATTTTATTTCTTTTGTTTCATTTGAAGATTAATTACTCTTCTATTTGATAGGCTGTGAGGTAGCAAACGGCTTAGATATTTTACTGGATATTATAATGTGTCTTGGCAAATACTTCGAACATGATAGCCTTGGAATAAAGTTATCGAAGCTAATATGCATGATTTTATTAGCTCGAAGTCTATTGATTGCTATAATGTTCGAGTTTTAATTGAGATTGCGTCTCTTTGATATGTCACTAGACTGAATAATGTAATAGAAATAGGAGTTGATAAGCAGTAATCGCTCATTATTTTAACAAACCTCAATCGAGAACTTCATTATGTCTTTTTGTAACAACCGAAGTCAGTTATGTGGGCTAGCTATATTTAAATATTTCTTTTCATCTACAGCTCGACAGTCAGTTGTGCAAATGACCAGTCAGTTTTGCGTCATGCCTGGATGGAAATCGAAGAACCTACTTCTGACTTATAGAAGCCATTGCATCGAAGCATATACCCGTACCTAAATTTGTCCTTTCATGCATTTTGATGTGTTCGTGTTTACTCGAATTACCGATTTAAAACACGCACTAAACCTACCCAAACATATCTCAAATATAAAACTTATCTTTAAAAAAATACTAATTTTTTTGCCTTGGGGGAGGACCTAAGTGTACGAGCTATGAATATTCCAAATTCTTCAGTGTGTGATAACTCTCGTTGGCTTAGGGAAGGTGTACATATTCTTTTATTGAAATGGATTATCATCCGTAACAGACAACTGTGTATTGGGTCGTCAAACAATGAAGCTAGACATGCCCATAAATGCCTATACATGCCGTTATAATCTTTTCTAATATTGGAAAAAGGTACCAATGAACCCAGAAAGAGTCCTCCTCTCTGTTCTGGAATTCACGAGGCATATATTATCGATTTTCGGTTTAGCATTAAATGATATCGATTTTAATCTCTCGTTCGAGTACATTTTGATGTTTTAACTCTGATCTGTCCAACTAAGTTGTATTTGGTTTTGTTTGAATTAGAGTTACCGGGTTTTCCAAGTCACTTTCAAATTTTCTTCTATTTGGCGTAATGTCCTACGTGGACATGCCGGCCTATACAGGCTTTCGAGACTTAATTCATTACCACATAGCCGGATAGTCAATCCTTGCTACGGGGGGATGGTCCATTCTAAGATTGAACCCATGACGGGCATGTTATTGAGTCGTTCGGGTTGATGACCACGGGACCGCCCTTTCAAATGTAAACATTGTTATTCACCGCGTGCAAGATGTTAATGCACATCAATCTGATAGTTCATTCCCATCACAATAATTTTTAATAACTTCAGCATGATTTTCAACACTCCTCAAGCTGGATAGAATTTGACAGTTGTATGTTATGTGTTGAAAATCATGTGTTAAAACTGAAATTTCATTTTGAAGCCAATACACCATTTTACACCTGTTGAAAAACATATTGGTTTTGGTGAATAGTTATGTGCTCATTCGACAGTGTCTTGGAAAATCCTGTATTGGTGTCATCTGCACTCTTAGTTTGTTTTAATCAATGATCCAAAACGGTCTCTTGCAAGTAATATCTATAATGTTCATTTGGTTAAGTTTCTTTATATTACTATTTCTCAAATGACGTGCCGGGTTGTCCATTTCCGTGTTTTCCGGTCTTCGTCCACTTCAATCAATTTAGCTTTTAATAGTGCGATTTTACATTTTTGGATGACAATAATTTTGGGAAAATCAATAATGAGCAGCCTATTTAAGCAATACATTAAACTCAACCGTAGAACATAGAGGAGGGTATAAATAAATCCGAAAAATCAACTTTTCGATGAGCAACAGGTATGGTAAATTGTCCCTCCGACCCAAGAAACCGCTCGCCAGTAGGAAAGTAAACCTAGACCGAACTCCTAGAGCTTGTGAGCAGCTTCCGGTGAGCTTTTGCCAACAAGTTCATTCGATGAACGCCGATCCTTGCAGGACGCACAAAAAGCTTCCGATGAACCCTCGCTTCATCTCATGAACGCTCGCAAGAAACGTCTGGAAATGGGCGACCGACTGACTTGACGTATCCGTGGACGCGTAAGCTCCGTTCACACCAAACGCACGTTTATGGCAGACAACAAAGGAACAGGAGTGAGGCACCAAACACAGGACCGAGTCAGGCTGCCATAAAACCGTCCATCCCCCCCCCCCCCCCCCCTCTCATCACGCGAGCGTACGTCAACGTACGCCGTAGATGTGGTCGGCTGGTGCGTCGGCGCACCGTAGTAGCACGCAACAACATTTGCGTGAAAATGCTGCTACCATCCTGCTAGTGTGTCGCTGCAAGGAACACTCACGTAAGGAACAAAGCGAACCTGTACGCAATGTCGGTGCCCCGAAACGCAGTGTAAACAGTGATCCCCAACGGTGCCCGCGTTTCGATGCTGGAGCAGCAGCTCTCCAGTTTTGGTAGGTGTTGGTGGTCGTTGGTAAGGCAGGCAACTCAAAATCCTTAAAAGCCTGCTTCGGGGACTTCCGTATGGGCCAGGCCCCCCCGTTCATACGGAATGGAACTCTGTGTGTATGTGTATGGTTGTGCATGTGTGTTTGTGTGTGTGTGAGTTCAAAGGGGGGAGGGTAGTGGATAGTCGCCATCAAAGATTTACAACGCTCCGCTGTCAACTCACCCTCTCTCTGTGTGTGTGTTGTTCTGTCTTCTGGGCTTTCCAGTGAGTAAATGGCAACAGCAACGTACTGGCAAATCGTGCACAATCAACGTAGAGCAACGCTGCACCGCAGCCCAAGCGTATCCGGTGTTGGCGGTCGTCGTCCTGCCCATCCTGGACGCATGCCCCGATGCGGAATGACCTAAAGCGCCCGGAAGGCTCGACCCCCTACGACAATGGTGCAGTTTCTGGAGGGTGGTGGCAGCGGTAACCAACTGGACATGAATGGCATTAACATTGCGGACCGTCTGCAAGGTAGGGGGGACCCCCGCTCCAGCCAGCTGCAGCCGAAGTAAACACTGATGTTTTCTTTTTTTTTTTCTTCTTTTTGGTTGCTTTCTTCGCAACTCAACACGTTGGGCCGTGCAGCGCACATGGAACTTACAACATTTTTTGGCTTAGCATTGGGATTTGTGGCACTCATCTTGGTGCTGTTCCTGTACGTCCACAAGATACGGTGCTTCGGGGCGGCCCCCCCATTTCTGCCGTTCGACGAGCAGCTGCGGGCGGAGAAAACGTTCCACCGCATACGGAACCGGTTCGCGTACGATGGGAACAACAGCTCCGACTCGGAGGACGACACGCTGCGCCGCCTCAAGCTGGACCCGTGCGGGGCCGGCTACGGCGGGGGCGTGGGCGGCGGCGGCGGCGGCGGCGGTGGCAGCATCTCCTGCTACCACGCGAACGAGGCCGCCGCCGGGCTGGACCAGTCGGTGGTGGCCCAGTATCACAGCTTTAACAAACTCCTGTCCGGGGGGAAGCACGGCGCCAGTCGGCACAAGTCGCGCGACCCGCTCGCGATGGCCGAGGGCGGCAAGATCGGGATGCCCCACTCGAGCAACGACTGCAGCTCGGGCAGCTCGAACGAGGGCAACCTGGACTACGGCGGGACGCGCCTGTCGCTCGATGCGCACCTGAGCAACGACCGGCTGGCGGCGGGGGCGGCCCCGGGCCGGCTGGACGGGCGGTTCACCGGGTCGGCCGAGCTGAAGCTGCGGGGCGAGCCGCCGCTGCTGCCCGAGCTGACGAAGGAGAGTGACCTGGAGCGGGACCCGGTGCCCGGGCACCGCAAGAAAACGACCAAAGGGGCAACGAACGGCAGCCGAGGGGAGGGGCTGGTGGCGGCGGCGTCGACCGCCGGCAGTGTTGGCATTTGCTTCGACAACGACGCGGGTGGCGAGCGAACCAATTTGAAGTGTAGGGCGTTTGGGGAGGACGCGCTGGCGGCAGCGCCAGCGGCCAACGCGTCCACCGTTGTCGGGTACGAGCAGGCGGCGTCGTCGCTAGCGCAACAGGACAGCCTGGACGACGTGCTCAGTCTCAACAATGATGTAAGTATCGGGGCCGGCGGGACCTTTGACCTGTCTCTAATGCTCCCCCCCCCCACCCATCACAGTGTATTTTAGTGTTTGCCAATGAGCCACTGTACGATACCAGCGATCTGAAGTCGCTGAAATCGGACGCAGGCGGGGCGGTAGCTCCCGGCCCGGCCGGCTATGATCAGCCGGCGGGGTCGGGGGCGCATCCGCCCGCCGCCGGCTCGAACGGGACGCTCGAGATCTCGCTGCTGTACGATGCGCCGATGCGCAAGATGACGGTGCACGTGCTGCAGGCGCGCGGCATTGCGTCGCGCGGCGACAAGGGCCAGCTGACGCACACGCAGGTCCGGCTGCTGATGCTGCCGGCCAAGCGGCAGAAGCACAAGACCAAGATCCGGTCCGGCGAGTGCCCGCAGTTCATGGAGAGCTTCCTGCTGCACCGCGTCAACCCGGAGGAGGTGAACTCGATGGGGCTGCGCATCCGGGTGTACGGGTGCGAGCGGATGCGCCGCGAGCGGCTGATCGGCGAGACGATCGTCAGCTTCGCCAACATCGACCTGGAGCTCGAGACGAACCTGTGGCTGCCGCTGGAATCGCGCTCGTCAAGCACGGTAAGCACGGCCCGTGTAGGAAAAGGAAGAGGAGGGCTTGATTGAAGGATGTGTTTTTTTTCTCTTCTCCTTAAATCTGAACGCAATTTCGTGCAGGATACGGCTTCCACGAGCGATCTGCTGAGCATTGCCCGGTCGGACAGTGCCGGGTCGACCACCTCCATGCAGCATGGCGGTGTGCCGGAGCTGCTGCTCGGGTTGGGCTACAATGGTATCACCGGGCGACTGACGGTGGAGGTAAGATGGCTTTTATGAGTTCGATCCTTACTAGAATCACCACCAAACGATATCTGTTCACTAGCTGACTTTATGAGCACTCACAGGCTTATGGATCTTTTAATGCTCTTGAAACATTCAGGAAGTTTTGGAAATATTTAGAATTAGCAAAATGCTTCCAAGAACTGGTCCAAATAATTTCGTGTCTTAAGAGACTCCAATAAGTAACTTGTTGGAATGACGATAGCTTTCAGGCTTCTCCATAAAGTCCCTAACTCCAAGAAAACATCTTCATCGAATGTCTCTACTCTTATAAGTGTAGATATACTTACCAAGCCTCAAACAAAAGATGTCGTTTCCATGCTGAATACTGCCGTATAGTATCTCATTCAAGAACCAACTCCAATAAGAACTGGAGGGTTTGAATAGGAGCACTATCTACCCATCAAAATTGAAGTCTTGAGATGTGCTACTGGAAGAGAGCTTTCGTATGTCAATATGTCACATATCCTTAACTGAAGGAATCAAGACTCTCAACAAGACAAACGCCAGTCGTTGTAGGAGATATTTGTTGGAAATTATTCTTCGGACATACATAAAATTACTTCAAGCCCTCTCTTAATGCTAAGAATCACTACTCGGGTCATTCGATAGGGCATACACTTCTGCCTACTACAACAGATTATGAGACTCAACTCTCGGTAGGGTTTATGGTTAGATCGTCAGCTCACTGATGGACCAACTGGGCTTTGAAGGGACCATAGAAGGACGAACATGAAACATTTAAGTATTGTGACTTGCTCAAGACGTATTGCCAGGAGAGACGTAGTTGTCCAAGTAGTTGATAGTCTTTTTGAGGTTCAGGTCCATGATGTTCGGTTCACTTCATTCTCAAAACTTTATTTCGTTGCTTCATTACTTAACGAAATCTCTCTTGCAGATCGTAAAGGGTAGCCATTTTAGGAACCACACGCTACCCAAAGTCCCGGACACGTACGTGAAGCTCTGCCTGGTCAGCAGCATGGGTCAGGAGATTGCCCGCGCCAAAACGTCCACACGGCGCGGCCAATCGAACCCACTGTTTAAGGAATCGTTTATATTTCAGGTACTGTGCGGCGTGCAGGTGTCCCTGCATCCCTACCTACACCCAGACACTAACGAAACCATTCTCCTTTCGCCCTCCTACCAGGTGGCAATGTTCCAGCTGAACGACGTGACGCTGATCGTGTCGGTGTACGCGAAGCGCAACATGAAGCGCAACGAGATGGTTGGTTGGTTTAGCATGGGCCTCAACTCAAGCGGCCCGGAGGAGATGATACACTGGAACGAGATGCGCGAGTCCAGCTCCCGGTCCGAGCTGATCACCCGCTGGCACGTTCTGGTCGACTCCTGATTTTAAATTCCCTTTTCCCTGGTTGGCCGGCGAACCGGGCCGGCCTGGCCGGTGGAGCCGTGGGGGGGGGGCTGGAGCAGAGTTAGGCGCGTTTGCCTGCCCTCGCTTGCGAGCAACAAAACCTTTTTTCGCCTAATCACGCCCGCACGTGGGTGGCACGCGCCGGCCCTCTCCTCCAGCACAACCCTCCCCCACCCCCTCAGGCACGTCCGGCACGCTGGCACCTGGATCGGAAAGGGGGGAACAATGCAATTGGTTTTTGAATTTGGCGGCACGCTTGGTGCGGAATCGAAGCGCGCCCGAAAGCACTTTCGCGGAAAGTGAACAAGTGAACAAACAAACAAACAAACAAACAAAGAAACAAAACAAAAAAATATTGGAACAAAGAAAACAAACAAAAAATATTGGAAAAGGCCTCCAGCAAGCCTATTTTATCTCAATTCTTTAATATTCAATCCAATTATTGATGTAACTTGTCAAACGATCGGTATTTTTACTTTCTCCGTCGGAAAACAAAGTTTGCATGGTATTTATTAAAGTGGTAATAAGCTATACTGCGGTGTTGTGGCGTATTGTGCTTGTCCCAAAACAGTTGAGAAACAACAGACAGTTTTGGGGAGTTTCTGTTAGAGCGGAGGTTCGCATTTTGCAAGGTAAGTATTGTTAATAAGTCTCCCTTTGATACACTACTTGTTGATTTGGTCCAGGACTGGAAAACCGCAATTTCTAGGTTCTATAAGGTGTGCGTGGCTCCCAAATCCATCGCAGTTAAGGAACTAATCCCAAATAATTCTATATTTAACAGTTCTGCAATCTATACAGATCTTGGAAGTAATGCTGAACCTATTTCACACATCCTTATCGTTCCTGCAACTGATCCTAAACTCATACCGTTATTTAAGCTAATCTCGAAACGGTTACCGGTGTTCAAACTGATTCTGATAACGGTCTTGGAATTGTGTCCTAACGCATATCGGTCCTCAAAAAGACTCTAAAACTGACTGATCTTGGAACTGATGCTAAACCAAGTTCATTCCTGGAATTCATTTCAAATCCATACCAGTACTAAAAATTGCTCTCAAATCCATAAGATTTCTGGAATTCACATCGAGCCTAAATGGATCCTAAAGTTGATCCATCCCTAGCCTCTTTTGTCCCAGAAACTAATCCCGAATCTATGCCAATCCTGGAACACAGGTTAGCATTGGATCTGGAATTGATCTCGCATCCATTTTGAATCAATAACTAATACTAAAGCAATAACGACCCTAGAATTGACACCGAGCCCAAATCGATCCTAGAGTTGATCCATCCCGAGTCTCTTTTGTCCCAGAAACTTATCCCAAATCTATACCAGTCCTGGAACACAGCTTAGTATTGGACATGGAACTAATCCCGCATCCATTGTGAATCAATAACTAATACTAAAACAATAACGATCCTAGAATTGACACCGAGCCCGAATCGATCTTAGAGTTGATTCATGCCGAGTCTCTTTTGTCCTAGGAATTAATCCTGAATCTACACCAATCTTGGAACACAGGTTAGTATTGGACCTCGAACTGATCCCGCATCCATTTTGAGCCAGTAACTAATCCCAAATAACGATCCCAGAACTGGTACCAAACCAAAATCGATACTAGAGTTGACCCTGAACTTATACCGGTACATCTGATCCTGAACTCCGGTCCTGGAACTTCTCCAATGTTCTATACCTGTCCTAAAACTTTACCTGGTAATGCATGATTCATCTAATGGTTCACCTATTCCTAAAGCTATTCCGGACCAGGAACCAATGCAGTACCCTTTACGATACACGAACGGATTCCGCTACCATACTGGTCAATGAATCCCGCTCTACGTAGATTTTTGAAACAATTCGAGGCGTTTGGTTTTGCGGAAAATAAAAAAGTAATTTAAAAAAAAACCGTTAGTACGTATTTATTGCGAGTTACTGGCGACGCATACAAGCGCGCCCACTTTTACATCAGTACAGTGTATTGCATGCATGTATTCCTCCCTCCCCGACGCAGTGGTCCCGCCCGACCACACACTCCCCCTTTTCTGCATTTTCTATCACATGAATGTTGGCTACGTGGCAACATCCCACAATTTGACACAATAGTTATTGTCATCCTTGCCGCAGCTCACAATCCGCTGCTCGTCAATGCACTCGATACGATACACGCAGGCTGACGAGGGAGAAATAAGAGAACGTAAGTCAAACGCTTGCGTGTAGGCATGCGATCGCAACACGCGCAACGTACCTGTGTGCAGGGTCAGCTCGGACTCCACCACCCCCAGCAGCATGTTCCAGACGTGCAGCGTGCCGGTCCGGTCGCCCAGCAGCAGATACTTGCCGTCCGCCGTCCAGCAGAGGCAGCGCACCGTTTCCGCCAGCTCCTTCCGGCAGATCGTCATGCTGCTGTCCGCGTCCGTCACGTACAGCAGCCGGTCCTCGCCGACGGACGCGATCAGCGTGCCCTTGGCGCTGAACCGCACCTCGCAGACGGCGCCCCGGTGCGTCTGCAGCAGCTGCTGGTTGTCGCGCGTGTACGACGTCGGCCGGTGGACGGTGCGCCCGTCCAGCTCGTACAGCAGCAGCTCGCCGCTCTGCAGCCCCACTGCCACCCGGATGGTGCGCTCGCCCGCGAACGTGTCGAGCGAGACGACCTTCTCCTCCAGCACGTGGTAGCCGACGACCGAGTCGTTGTGGTAGTTGTTCCAGATTCTGCAAAGCACGCAGGAGGCGCAGATTAGAGGTATTTGCGGCAAGGATGTAAAGGCTAAATAAACGCACAACGCACAGAAGAACTCACAGGTGAAGCGGAAGAAGCAGCAAACAGAAGGTAACAACGAAAAAGAAAAAAAACAAAACAAAACGAAAAAACGCGTCACACTTACTTCAAACTGCAGTCCCAGCTCCCGGACACTAGCAGGCCGTAGGACGGTACGTAGGAAATGCACGAGACGGCATCATCGTGCGCCCGTATGGTGCTCGAAATCTTGCCAAAGTCAAAATTATAGATAAAACTACGGAAAGGAAAGAAACCCGGAAAGCGAAACAACCGAACAGAGACACATTAAGATGCGAGCAGGCGACAGCTACAGCTCGGCACCGCGTATGATGCCGCGCAAACCCTTTGCCCACTCTTCCTCCCAGCGCTTACATGGTGTTGTCCCAGCCGCCCAGTATGATGGAGCGGTCCGGCGCGAGCTGGACGGAGCTGATGGGCAGATCGCTCAGCTGCACGCTGCGTATCTTGCGCCGCTCGCCGAGGCTGTAGCACGTCATCGTGCCGTCCTTGCTGGTGGTGAAGATGTGCCCGACCGCCCGATCGATCGCGACCGCCGTGATCGCGTCCTTGTGCGTGCAGTACTCGCCGAGCGCCCGCAGCACCATCCGCCCGCCGGCCGGCCCGACCGCTCCCGGCACGGCCAGCAGCTTCGATACGTGCGCGGTGCGGAAGAGCTGGCGCGGGATCTGGCCAAACTCCGATATCTGCACCTCGATCGCGTGCCGGGCGGCCAGATCGTTGATCTGCCCGAGATCGACCGACCCTTCGTAGCAGAGATGGTAGAAGACGTTGTCCGCGTCGAGGGCGGGCTGGCCCTGCTGCCGGTAGCCGAAGATCAGATCGATCCAGTGGTGCAGCCGGGCCGAGACGTAGTCCGACTCGAGCGCCTGGCGCAGCAGCCGCACGAACCGGGCGGGCGAGTTTTGCGCCCACGGCGGTAGCGCAACGTGCCCGACCGGCGTGCCGTCGAACCGCGTGCCAAAGTCAATCTTCAGCCCGTTCTGCAGGAAGTCGCCGCCCTGCTCGGGATCGTAGAACTCCGGTATCAGCTCCTTGAAGTCGGACATGTTGTGCAGACAGTTGTGGTACGCGTCCGCCACGCTGTTGAACATCCGGTCCGGGTGGTCGAACTTGCCGTTCTGCAGGCACAGCATCAGCTCCGGGTGCTTGCGGACGAGATAGTACAGCACGAAGCCGGGCGTGGAGTAGTGCGAGCCGTACAGGAACTTCGGCTCGCCCATCTCCTCGTACCGGCTGCGCAGCCGGGCGAGCCGTTCCGGGTTGAGGGCGCCGACCGGTTTGGCCAGGTCGCGGTACACGCCC
This sequence comes from Anopheles merus, assembly GCF_017562075.2. Classification (NCBI taxonomy): domain Eukaryota; kingdom Metazoa; phylum Arthropoda; class Insecta; order Diptera; family Culicidae; genus Anopheles; species Anopheles merus. Next base: position 7,422,971 of record NC_054081.1, on the reverse strand, counting down.
GGCTCGGCCAGGTTCAGCTCCGGCGAGGTGTAGTCGGTGACGATCCACGGGAAGACCGGGTACTGCGTCAGATCCTGGAACGACCGGTCGGCCAGCCCGTTCAGGTAGAGCAGGTAGTCGTAGTTGGACACGAGCCCGTTCTGCCACTTGAGCGTCATGCTTTCGGGGCTCTGCTCGGCGGCCGCATAGTCCGGCTGCTCGCCGATGCAGCGCCAGCAGTCGTCCCGGTCCGGCTGGTTGCGAAACACGAGGTAAAGGCACTGGTCGGTACCGCCCGCCGCCGCCACCGCCGACGGCTGCTGCTGCTGCTGCTCGTCCTGCCACCGGATCCGCAGCCCGATCTGCCGCAACAGATACCGATGCTTCGACAGTCCGGTAATGTGCCGGATGGCCACCTTCAGCACGGGCTTCTGCAAAGGCAAAGCAAACAGAAGAGTGAATGTGAATGGTTTCGGGAAACGCGAATCTTTGAAAAATTGAGACATTTTCATTTTGGCAAGGAATGTTAAAGTAAAGGTCCTTTAAGTCGTGTTCGATATTTCATTGGGGGAGTGTGATGTGTCCGTCCGCAATTTGTTACAAAATAGCAGCCAATGAACCGTTGAGAACGGCTAATTCCTCGTAGTTGGAGGGAACGACAGCAAGTCCAACATTTAACACTCTTGAAGCTATAAACGCGTTGCGCTACGTAAAATTAATGCGAATCGAAGTGACACTAACAAATTTGTTTTGAATAAAGCTTCATGTCATGATTCACAAATCTTCAAAGATTCATGAATTTTCAAAGACTCATGGATCTCTAAATATTCTCGAATGATTCTTGAATCTATAAGATTCATAAATCCATTTAAGTACATACATCTCCAGGAATTTAAGAATCTTTACAGATGTATGATTTTCAAAATATTGATTTTGCCCAATCCCACCTAAAACATACTCGTCGTGGGTTCAAGCCTTGCATGGACCGGTAGCAAAACAAACTATCTGGCTGCATGGTACTGCCAAGATGTCTCGAAAGCCTGTATAGGCTGGCATGACCTTGTAGGTTGCTACACCAATAAGAAGAATAATGAAAAGCTCAAGCTCTATGAATCACTCGAGATTTACGAATACTTTCAAATTCATGAATCCTCAGAGATTCATGAATCTTTCAAGATATATTAATCCAGTCAATCCATTGGAGATCCATGAATCTTTGGAATTTCATGAATCTTTGGAGTTTTATGAACCTTAAATATTCGCAAATCTTTGATATTAATGAATCTTTGAGAATCATGAATCATTGCAACCGAGATTCAGATTCATTGAAGCATTTCAAAGTTTCATTTAGATTCATGATTCTGAATCAGATTAACTTAATACTACTCCAAACGGACGCCATATACACCGATGTTAAAGCGGCATTTGACAGCATTGATCACAACATACTCTTTGCAAAAATTAAAAAAAAAAACTGGAAACTGAAGGAATGTTCCTAAACTGGCTAAAGTCTTACCATCCGGTGTGCCTTAGGGAAGTAATATGGACCCACTGTTGTTCACACTATTTATTGACGATCGGGCCTACCTATTACCTGCAGACAAATTCCTGCAGACAAATTATGTTTGCAGATGATGTGAAATTATATATGACAGTACGCAATGCATCAGACTGCCACGAACTGCAGCAACATCCAAACAACTTCTACCAATGGTGCAACCGAAATCGCCTAAAATTATGTATTGAAAAACGCCAGATGATAACATTCAGCAGATCTCCTATTCACTGCAGCTACGATATACATGGATCTAGTATTGAGCGTACTGATCATGTAAAGGATCTCGATGTTGTGCTAGACACCAAATAGCAATTTAACCGAGACACGGAAGAATTCATCAGTCGCTGCAACCAACTTTTCGGGTTCGTACTCCAAATGGCTAAAGAGCTCAAGGCCCTATGTGCCGTATCGAATACGCCAGTGTGGTTTGGAAGCCATCGTCCCAACACCTGTCAGATTGGATTAGAGCCTGTCAATCCAGCACTTCGCTCTCTCGATACGCGGTTAACCTACTCCCATGGGAGCCGATACCCGCCGTACGAAACTCGCCTTTCGCTTCTTGGGCTACAACCGTTAAAGGACAGACTTCGTATTGCCCATCAACTATTCGACGCAAGGATTCTGAAGGGGATAATATCGACTCTGCTTCAACAACTAGACCTGTATGCCCCGACGGTTCCCCTATGCCCACGCCCATTGCTTGCCATCGGTCACCGTCGAACTAACTACGGATCAGGTGAGCCGCTTACTTCCATGTGCAGGTCATACAAAGAGGTTCACTCGAAGAGCTTCGATTTCAACATCTCAATACAAGCCTGTACTAAGATAATTCACCGGGACTATATTATCCAGTGAATTAATAAACAATAATAATACTAATCCGCTTTTCGTCAACTCTGAGCGAGGACTGATTTATCCCGCTGTGTCGTACCAGTAAGTCCCGAAAGTCTGTATAGGCCGGCATGTATAGGACGTTACGCCAAGTTCGTATGCACGATCGTTTCAAATACTGTTCAAAATATCTTCAAAGGATAAAACTGCCTGCAACCCTTTTCTTGTGAAATACATTTTCGTGCTTTTGATACCAAAGCTTGAATTCTACAAATAGTTTTCTTACGCGTTTTACGCCCATCATTACTTATTAAAGGACCGCTTATAGGCTCTTCTCCAGAGTGATGGAGCACCCCGCACAGCCGGATATTCTCGCTTTGCTACGGAACGACGGTCTCTAGGGGGGGGAATTGGTCCCGGCCCGTCCTACAGGAACCAGCTCAGCTATTGAATAGATCATTGAGCCGATCCTGGGTTGCAGTTTAGTTATCAACCAGGGGGGAAAAACCTGCTGAAGCAGTATCGCTCCTTTCCAGCAGTGAGCGGAATGAATACCCTCCTTTTTGTTCGGAGCTGTTCCCATCACTAATTCACATTCTTTCCGAAATCGAAATGCTCTTTTTAACCGCGAATCGGGCACACCGCAAAGGTGTTTAGACCGGTACGAAGAGAACGCCCAAAAGGCTGTAGGGTCCAATGGATCCGTCCCTGGTGAAACGCATTCACTTTGCATCGGGCTCGGAGTCACACCGCGTTTGTTGTTGCTTGTTTGCAATCTTACGCTCAAACATAATGCAATCAGAATGTGTTTCCCCCCGCCTCCCGCTTACCGTGCTAATGTTGTTGTAGTACTGGAAATAGATGAACGCGTTGGTGACGAGCAGCCGGCCCGGGTTCACGACCAGCGGATTGATTTCCTCCACCTGAAAGTCCGCCACCGTCCGCTCGTACAGGTTGTTCAGCCAGAGTGGATTGAACTTGACGCGACTGTGCCGCGAGTACACGATCGTTGCTATCTGCGAATGGCGCGAAAGACAAACGTTGAGAAAACCATCGAATTAAGCGGGAACCCCCTACAACCCCACTCACCATACTGTTCTGCTCGTAGGACGGCAGCGTGGAGGCACGGTACAGCTGGCATATTTGCTGCAAACACTCGTCCAGCTTGGCGTAGTGAAAGTGAAACAGAAAGGTGCACTCCTGCTGCACGAACCGGTACGGCTGTATCTGGCCCCGGTCGAGCATTTCGATGTACTGGCGGCACCGGATGGCAAGCCGCTGGCCGTCGCCGCTGGCCGGCTCGCTACCGTCCTGGTACTGCCGGTCGATCGTGGTGCAGTCCTTGTACATGATCTTGATGAGCGGCTGGCCGGCGCTGGCCCCCTTCGCCTCGAACACCAGCGACCGGGAGCACATCTTGAGCCGGCCGGCCGTCTGCAGGTCCGGCTCGGTGCATCGGCCATCCGCCGTCCCGCCCAGCCGTACGACGTCGACCGAGAAGTCTTCGAAGTAGATTTCGTTCGGCTCGAGCAGCAGCAGCGAGAACCTGGAACACGCAGATGGAGCAGTGCGCTGTAGTGCGGTCGAGTGCGGGATGTTAAGCTGTCGCGGTGTTACCTTTGCTTTTCCATTGCTCCGTGGCCGCGGCTCCGGGCGATCCAGTGAATCAGCAGGCAGCGGGAGGAGAGCCGACAAAGGTTATCTTGCCAACCGCAGATCCGGTATCGCACTGCTGCCGAAGCGCAGCCGAAACAACAATAACAATCAGCTGTCAGCCGGGACGCCGCTACGTTTGGCGTTTGATGTTTGTTTACATTTGTGTGCGGGGTAAAGGGGCTCGTAGCAAGTTTTGTAGCTCAGTGGTCGTCAACCTGTGCTCCGTGAAAGAAATGTTTTTTTTTTTTTCACACAAAAGCTTATTACAATACATTTTGTACAAACATCATTTCTATAATCAAGGTAAAATTTACAACAGAATTAAACGATAAACAAAGACTACAAAATATGTGCCCTTGATGCATGTGGGCCGCAGAAAATAAATATGCAAAGAGGTCGTACAACGGTTGGCGAGCACTGTTGCTGCAGAAACAAAGAATGAAATTCGCCGTACATTCATTGAAAATTATAGGGAAAAAGGACAACACGAAGTTAATTCGTAAGCGTATCGTAGCTGCAAAGTAAACATGTTTTTTTACAATATTTTTTAATACATTTACACGTGTTGACATGGCATCATGTAATGTCAGAATGCGACTGGACACATCGTACGAAGCTAGAAGAAGGAGGGGAAAAAAACACAGCAAACACATTAAACCGTACACAGCTGTGTTTTGTTGCAGAGTAACAAGCATTGCGTTGATGCAATCGTAGGAAAAAAAAGAACATTCTTAAGACACACACATTACTAGAAGCACCATGAGTGACAAGAATAAGGTAAGGATGCGTTTTTTAGGAGGTTTATATCACTAACCGGATTACATTCGCTTGCCAGGATGATGCCACACTTCCTCTGAACCTGAAGAAGATCGTTCACACGGAGAATGGCGTACAGCGAAGTGTCGCTGCACTGGTAAGTAATGTCCGTGTGCCGGTTCGATTCTTCAGCGACGAGTCGAACGCTAATGGAATCGGCAATTTGGATTAAAAAAATGTTAGCCTTCAAGATTGGTCCATTGCATTGCATCTTCATGAAGGTGGAACGATTGAACACCAAAATCCTCTTGGATCTTGGTATCAATCGCGAATTCCTACTGAATCTGAATAGTGGTCGTGGAATTGATTCTGAACCCAGAGTGGCCCTAAATTCCATATTGGTCCTAGAACCCATATTGGTTCAAAAACGGAACATAAACCCCTACCGTTCGTACAAGTAATCCAGAACCGATATTGGTCTTGGAATCCATAACCTATGACGACTTCATAACGGTTCTGGAACATGAATCCATATAAGGCCATGAAACTAAACTAAAGCTCGTATCTTGAAGTGTTGGTAAACTACCATCGTAGAAGATTGAGTTAGCCCTATTCCAGGCAACTTTGAACAACAATCGGCCACAGCATCGACTCCGTTCGCTTAAATCCGTTTGCCGCAACACCCAATCTCCACTGATTTCAACTCATAAGTGAGTGACGTCACTCACTTTTCTATGAGGAATCTGTTCGTTCCCGTTTGTATGGGATGAAATCTGTGACGTTTTGCGGAGCGGAGTTATGTACTGTATCAAGGACTGTGTAGGAACGAGGTCAAGTAATTTATTTACTTCTTGATAAAGTATCTGGCCTCCGTGGTCTCCACTCATCTCTTAAATACTATGGGACCTATAACTAAGCGTTTCTATGATCTAGTGCGATATGTTCTTTTAAGCGTCACAAACATTTGGTAACATCAAAGGACAAGTCAATTACACTCGAGTAGTCATTAAAAGTTTTGAACAAAAATAGTAAAGGATACCTAGCGCAATACAAGCGAAAACGATGGTCAATGCATAAAAATTGTCTGTACATATTGACAAGAGACAACAATTGAGGTGCATATGTGTGACCAGTGACATTTAACAACAAACATTCACTGAGCAACTAGTATTCGGTTCTCTAATGTTTCCAAACCTAAAAGCTGACAGTGAGTTTTATACGATGGAGTGCTAGTGTTTCTCCAAGGAAGTCGTTTTATTGCAATAAATGTGAACCTTTTTTTGATTTTTTTTTCTAGCCTGTCAACTCCAGTTATTTGTGCAGGGAACCAAACTACTAACGCATACTCAATTATTTCACGTAAAAAACAAAAATACAGTGGATCGTGTAAGATTCTGCTTGTCTTTAGATTCCTTTCCTAGCATTCTGTTAGCCTTGGTCATCACCGAGTCAACATGTTTGTCCAAACAAAGTTTATTGTTAAGTAAGACGCTTAAAGCCTTTACTCAGATCGTGATAGAGGTTTGCCAGAAATACAACATGCAAACGGAGCACTAGAACGAGTGAATGAAATAATACTACATTTTTAAATCGTCAGGATTAAGGTGCAAAGGACACTCAGTCATTGCCTTCGCAACGTCGTTAATAATTGAATTAAATAATAATGGGCCCAAAATACTGTCCCGAGGGACGCCTGAGGGTTGACTAAATTCTTCGGAACAACTGTCTCCTATTTTAACTCGTACGGGGCGACGCACTTAAGTAGGAATCAAGCCACCTGATTAATCCGGAGTGAAAACCAAGCATTGAAAGTTTAGCGATTAGCGTTTGAATATTAACACAATCAAATGCAGAGTTAAAATCAGTATAGATTGTATCAACTTGCATCCTTTTATCTTGCTTCTTAAAACAGCACTAAGTTTGTTGCCGTAGAACGACCGTATACCAGTATACCCATGGTGTAGTGGTGTTAAATGGGGAAAAGTGTCTAGCAATAGGTGCTAATGAATCAATAACTCAAACAATTTGCTGGCTGCACAGAGCATAGAAATCGATCCATAGTTACAAATTGAGGATCTGTCTCCTCTGTAATATACCAATATACATACATACATATACATAATATACAGGTAATACTCGGGATTTTTTTCCAAAGAGCTAGGACACACTCAGATTGAAGCGAATTGTTGAATATGATAGTGAGTGGTGATGCCAAAGCTTTAATGCAAGAAGTAACTACTATCCCCGGGATGTTATCAGGACCGCTAGCTAAGGAAAAGTAGCCAAAAGTTTGTTGTAACAGTTTGACATCTTGAAGCCCTTTTCGATTATGATTTTAATGATGAATCGGGCAGTCAATCGCAAGAAAATTGTTTATTACTTCTTAAATTTTACAGGAAAAATATGTATGCCGCCAGTAAATATATATGTTTGAGGGTTTGATGCATTTTCAATGGGTTTCTGCTGTCAAATGACATCCAAGATGGCCCAAATAATTTTGGCTGATATTTGACCTCGTTCCTACACAGTCCTTGGTGCTGTATGCTCACTTTGAAGTGAGCGCTGGACGGACTTCGACTAACAGAGTTCATGCTGTGACCGTATAACTTGAAAATGTTTACGAGTGGAACCGGTCTATGCACAGCTGTAGGAACAGCTGCATCAGTTGATTTAATTTTGATCAGAACATTGCATTGCTATTGCATTACTCATTCAAAAGTTGTAAGTCTTCAATGTTGCTAGTTACGCAGCAAACCTGGTTTTCAAAAATATGATTTTTTTTCCTGGTTGCCAGTGACAAGATTATACTTTACAACGATTCACCAATATCAGATGCAATATGCCGTAAGAACTCAGAAATGTTTGAAAATGTCAATCACTAATTTTTTGAGAGCCTTGAGAGCTAGTCCTGTCAGTCCTAACCAATTCTAGTATTGCTCAAACCATCGTTAATCTCTTCCATCGTCCTGCTCATTTGTTTTTGTTTCTTTTCTAGCACACAACCTGGAAAGATGGGCGATGCTTCACCAAGTACACCGCTTTTCTCGTCAATGGAGAGGAACCCGTCGGCGATGCCCTCCTGGAGCAGTGGGCAAACGAAACGGAGTGGTTTATTAAGGACATGAAGCATCTACTAAATCTCGAGTATCACAAGTAAGTGTGCCCGATGGTGCCAAATTTCGGCCATTCTCCCCATTCCGCTTGATTGATACGAATTTCCCTTCAGATTCTGGTCCACGATCGTGCACAACGCGACGGCGCTGGAGAGTGTCGTGTCGTTCATGCAGAATGCGCTCCCGTTCTATCTCGTGCCGGTGCTGAAGGCGCTAGACAACGAACGCGTCCTGCCGCTCTACACGGCAGCCCATGCGCACGTGTTCCGGGTGATCTGCCGGCTGACCACGGTGCGCGAGAGCGCCACGTGCTGGATGGAGCCCGAGTTTTACGGCAAGCTGGTGTACAAGCACTTCATCGTCACCGTGCCGTTCCTGTTCGATCTGATCTCGGTCTACAGCCGGGACAACGATGCGCAGATTGCGCGCATACTGGACACGGTGCTGCAGCTGCAGCCAAAGTACATCCAGGATCTGAAGCACGGATTAAGCTACCTGCTGAACGTGAGTGTGTCTTTCGCCGGCGGGTTTTGTTAAACTGTAACTAATATTGACTGCTTGTTCTGTCGGCGCTGGCAGGCGTTCAACATCATCCAGACGCGCTGCGAGTCGGAGCTGGCCGATGCGACCGTGTCCGAGGCGACGCTGAACGATCTCACGCTGTACGCGCAGGACTGCAGCAGCGTGCTGGTGCAGCTGGTGACCGTTTCGCCCACGCTGCGCACGATCTGCGCCGAGCTGGGCGTGGAGTTCGCGCTCAGCAACTTCTACGACAACGTGCTGATCGTGCTGTACCGAAACATCCAGGAGGTGAACCGGCAGTCCCGCTACCTGGCCGCGCTGAACGATATGCGGGTGGAGCTGCTGGAAACGTTCCGGTCGGTGCTGAGCGTGCAGCTGGAGAAGATCATGGACGGGTCGGGCGACAGCCTGCTGGCGGCGGACCGTTTCATCGGCATACTGACGGAGTGCCTGGCGAACAGTGTGTTCGTGGGCGACTACAAGAGCCTGTACGACATCGAGGACGACCTGGCGATTGTGCAGGTGGGCTACCAGTCGGTCGACCAGGTGAAGTACGACTTCATCCAGAAGGCGTACGCGAGGGAGCGCCCGAAGCAGCCAGCTGCTCCGGTGGCATCAGCGGAGCAGCAAGGGCGGGACGAATCGCCCGCAAACGACGGTGCCAGCCTGTCCGAGGAGGAGCAGCGGGTCGAGCAAAACGTGCGCTACATCATGGAGCTGCTGCCGGACCTGGCAGTGGAGCAGGTGCGCAAGGTCGTGCGCGCGTACGACGACGTGGAGCAGGCGGTCAGCGTGCTGCTCGAGCAGGACCATGCGGCGAGCGGACCGAGCGGTGGCCCGTCCTCCGGCGGCGACCAGCCGCATATACCGGCCGATCCGCTCGACGAGTTTTACCTGCGCACCGGCATCGACCGGCTGAACATCTACGATGGCGACGAGTTCGACGTGATGGTGAACGACAAGGTGAAGGGCATCATCAAGAAGGGCAAGGGCATGCCGGGGCAGCCGCGCACGCTGACCGAGCTGCTGGACGACAAGAGCCACATCCAGCAGATGCGCCACTTCTACCGGCAGTACGATCTGATCGCGGAGCAGGAACCGGACGACGACGACGAGTACGACGATTCGTTCGAGGCGATGGCGGAGAGCGAATCGCGCCACGTGAAGGTGGCCAAGGGCGCCCGGAACGCGCTCGCCGACACCGTGGACGCGGAGAGCAGCGAGGAGGAGCAGGAAAGCGAGGAGGAGCAGTCGGAGCAGGGCGCGAACCGGAATGGGGCGATGGCGTTCTGCGAAAATCCGGAGCTGGCGCGGAAGCGGTACGAGGAGCGGTTGAACAGCAAGTACCTGCGAAGGCACGGGAGTGCGGCGGCCGGGCCCAGCCCCAAGGAGGCGGACGTGCGGGGCAAACCGAAGGGCCAGGGGCAGGACGCGAAGGTGCTGCTCAACCGAAGGCACAAGAACGAGCACAAGGCGACGAGCGGCAACCACAATCGCAAGCAGGGCGCGAGCTACAAGCGCAACCGCGGTATGCTGCCGTCGTAGTGGGTGAGCGGGGTAGATGTGAAGGCCGAAGTGATGGCATTGCTGTATGTTGGTGTGTGATTTTCGGGCAGTATAATTCGTTCAATTGTATCATAAAACCATTTTAATTTTTACCCAATTTCGTTTGATTTTTTTTTTTTGAAGGTTTTCATTATTATTATTTACGAAATATTTTTGTATCCTCAACTATACAGGGTTTCCCACGATTTATTGGTTGGCCGTTTCCCAGAATTTTTTGGTCCAAATGTATCAATATCCAATCGGAAAACACCAATAAATTATGGGAATGAACTAAAACTCTATGGTATACAATGAAAAAGTCGTGGGAACTGACCAATAAATTGTGGGAAACCCTGAAACAGACGTTGAAACTTTAACGAAGTCGGAATAGAAACGGAAAATATCCTAACTTTAGGTACATCTTGATTGGATGAGTTCATCAGCTGAATCCAGCATGATACGGTGAGGTAAGGATGAGGTTCCAATTAGTTTGCATCGAAGGAATTCCTTATAATCTTTTCATCCTGGAGACAGCGAGAGTCTCATCAGAGCCTGCCTTCCTCCAAATTCTTCCAAAACTGATCTCTTAAAATTGAAGCTGTTCCTGGTACAGCATGTTTCTCGCTGAGGATATATCTAGACGACCTCGGACAACAATTCGCAGATTCGAAACATCATGTATTCGAACAAAACTCAAGCCAAGTCCAGAGTAAGTGAGTCAACGAAAGTAACTGATTGAGTTGTTAGACATTTCGCCTAATATCACTATCTAAAAAGGATGTTTGATGATAACGATGATGCACTGTAATACACATGGAGCATCAGTAACCTCTTCTTTTTCGTATTCTGCGGCACAACAATCGTGTAAGAGGCCTGCCTTTACAGCTGATCGAATTGGCTATCAGTGACTTATTGATTTCCCAACTAGTAGGATAGTCTATCCTGCATATGGGCGTGCACTGTCCATCCAATGACGGGCACGTTGTTAAGTTGTGAGAACTGAAGAATGCCTTCGTAAAATAGGAACCAAGAACTTGGTGCTAGATCTTCATCTAAAAGGCGATCCAATGCATCCTGTAACATCTAGGACTTGTTTCCTTCATTGTGTGTCTGAAGTCTTCCAGTCCTTCAACTGTAAGCGCATTTGCCTATCCGATCATGTCTGGCGGTCCTATGCCATTAAACGACAGTACAGTGAATTCTAAAGGCGAGGCCTTTAAGTAGTGCAGTTGGCGAGCGATTCTTCCCACTATTTGAAGCCAAAACTGCTCTGAAACTCACTTTTTGTGAACAATATCACATCAGATCTGGGGGCGCACCTACGAATCCGATCCGACTTCGGTTATTGTTAGTTCGACTCCAACTCCGGTAAAATCGAAACCACTTCCCGGAATCTTCCAGAATCGTTTTTTTGTCTTTCACTTTGCACTTCACTTATTTTGTCTTTGTCTTTGTGCAATTCCGGAGTATACGAAGTTCCGGACGACTCCGACTCCAGAAAATCCTGGGCGGAAGTAGCTTCCAAAGTCGGGTCCGAAATTATCGGAGTCGCATCGGAGTCGACTCCGGATGTTTGACAACTTTATCTATCATCACTACTACCGGAGCGATCAAGCGAATTAGACGCGAACCACTTCTTCTTCTTCTTCTTCTTCTTCTTCTTCTTCTTCTTCTTCTTCTTCTTCTTCTTCTTCTTCTTCTTCTTCTTCTTCTTCTTCTTCTTCTTCTTCTTCTTCTTCTTCTTCTTCTTCTTCTTCTTCTTCTTCTTCTTCTTCTTCTTCTTCTTCTTCTTCTTCTTCTTCTTCTTCTTCTTCTTCTTCTTCTTCTTCTTCTTCTTCTTCTTCTTCTTCTTTTGGCTCAACAACCGTGGTCGGTCAAGGCCTGCTTGCACCACTTGTGGGGTTGGTTTTCATTGCCTTTTGGATTACCCCCCCCCCCCATAGCAGGATAATCAGTCCTACGTCCTCTTAAGGCTCTCTTATCCAGGTTTCACTGTAGTAGCTCGGAGTGTGTACTAGATACAGATGGTTAGCACCTGTGCACCTGCACATGCCGACCAGACGAATCCAGCTTGCATTGCGGAGCATTAGATGATACCAGAACAATCCCACGATCGCACTTGCATTTTGACATCTGTATAACTTAGCAAATAGACAGAATTAGGCATTCTCTAGTTAGTCACAGAACAGTCAGGACATAGTGCTTAGGTGTGAAAACACATTTTAAAAAATTACTGTTTGATTTAAAAATAAAAAAATATTAAATAGTTACTTCGTCTCTTTTTTGATGGCCTAAGAGAGTTTGAAAGTATTCTGCGTTGTGTTTGAAATGCTTCAGCTATATGCTCCTCTCCTTAAACCAAACCCATGGTCAATGCATTTGCATTAAAGTCGACCCACTATTCGATAAAATCGATCAAACCCGATCGTTCGGGTAACGGCTGGTTCGCCGCAAAGGCCCGAGCAAAGGTTCGCACGATCGGGCGGGCAGTCGCTCTCATTTGCGTTCCAGCATCCGCCGCGTTTTGTCGTGTCCTCCCGTGTCCTCTGCCAGGGTCCTCTGTGAGTGTGTTGGTGTGTGTGTACTGTGGTATCGTGTAAAACCGCGTACAGCGTGTGTGTGAGTGGCGCTGTGCGCCCCCGCGTGCGCAAACGGGTTTTTTTTTTGGGATTTGGATGGTGTAGAGGTTAAGTGTGCCTGTGTGTGTGTGTGTGTTAAGGTGTTCGATTTGTGGCAGTAACACGAGGCAGGAGGGTGTTCCGCACAAAAAGCGGGATCCTTTTGCCACGACAAGTAAGTGGTTGAGCGCCTCGTGTCGTGTCTAGCGCTAGAAAATGGTGGCGCGCGTGCGTATGTGTGCATTTTTTTCATTCTCTATCTCTCCCTCTCTCTCTTTACCCCTTCTGCTCGTTTGAAAGATATGCGGTTAGTGGTGTTAGTGGCGACGGTGGTGCTGCTTGCAGCGAACGTTAGTGCCGGAAAAGTGGTGCCGGAAAAGAAGAGCACGGCCGCCAGCAAATCGTGCGGTGCGCACGAGTTCCAGTGCGAAAATGGGGCCTGCATACCGGCCGCTGGCCACTGCAACGATATACAGGACTGTGCCGACGGCAGCGACGAGTCTGGATGTGGTAAGTGTTGCAGTAGTAGTAGTAGTAGTAGTAGTAGTAGTAGTAGCGGCCAGTGCAGTGCCGTACTACACGTGCGTGCTTAGCGAGCGCGATGGCGACCGCGCCGATGCAAACTTGCAAAGCCCCCTTCTATTTAACCACCGCGTGCTGTCAGATTACTTTCTCTGCAGGGCGCCGTTCTGGTACCGGTGCCGGCACGAGTCGACCTGCATCAGCGGCTCGAGCCGGTGCGACGGCCAGCGGGACTGTCTCGGCGGGGACGACGAGGAGAACTGCGACAACTACGAGGTGCCGCACCGGGCGCCCCTCTGCAGCAAGGCGGAGTTTACCTGCACCGATCGGGCCTGCATCCCGGCCGACCTGGTGTGCGACGGCGTCCAGCACTGTCTGGACGGGTCGGACGAAACGATCGGCTGCATCGACATCGCGGGCAAGTGCAAGGGCTTCCTGTGCCGCAACAAGCACTGCCTGCAGTCGCACCACTGGGTGTGCGACGGGCTGGACGACTGTGGCGACGGCTCGGACGAGGAGCACTGCCTGAGCGAGTGTACGCTCGAGCACGGGAAGTACGAGTGCGCGAACAACCACACCTGCGTGGACGTGGCGCAGGTGTGCAACGGGGCGGACGATTGCGGCGACGGCAGCGACGAGGGCCCGGGCTGCAAGGTGCCGGCGGACGGTTGCAAGGCGCTGCACTGCGCGCCGCAGACGTGCAAGGTGCTGCCGGACGGGAAGCCGGTCTGCCTGTGCGGGGTCGGCTTCCGGTTCGAGCCGAGCGCGGGCCGGTGCGTGGACGTGAACGAGTGCGCCCGGTACGGGCTGTGCTCGCAGGGCTGCATCAACACGCCCGGCTCGTTCCGCTGCACCTGTATCGACCAGTTCCACCTGATGCGGGACGGGCGCACGTGCGAGCTGTCGTCCGGCACGGAGGCGCTGATGCTGTACACCACCCAGAAGGCGGTCGGTGCGATGTACCTGACCTCGCTGCACCAGTACTACGTCGCGAAGGAGCTGTCGCAGGTGATCGGCGTGGCGTACGACGGCAGCCACGTGTACTGGACGGACATCTCGCACAAGACGGAGTCGATCGAGCGGTCGCTGGAGGACGGCAGCGACCGGGTGCAGCTGCTTACCGCCGGCCTGATCTCGCCCGAGGACATCGCGCTCGACTGGCTGACCGGGAACATCTACTTCAGCGACAGCGGCCAGATGCACATTGCCGTCTGCTCGAGCGACGGCTACCACTGCCGGGCGATCGTGCAGGACGAGCTGCACAAGCCGCGCGGGATCGCGCTGCTGCCGCAGAACGGTACGCTGTTCTACAGCGACTGGGGCAACAACGCGATGATCGGGCGGGCCCGGATGGACGGCACCGAGCAGCAGGTCGTCGTCAGCGACGGCATCCACTGGCCGAACGGGCTGACGCTCGACTGGCCCAACCAGCGGCTGTACTGGATCGACGCCAAGCTGAAGCGCATCGAGAGCATGCACTTTGACGGCACCGACCGGGTGGTGGTGCTGGACGACGTGCTGAAGCACCCGTTCTCGATCGCGGTCTTCAACGACCGGTTGTACTGGTCCGACTGGGACACCAAGAGCATCCAGTCGTGCGACAAGTTTACCGGCAAGATGCGCCAAACGCTCGTCCACGATCGCATGATATTTGGTAGGTATCACAGACAAAGACATAGACATAGACATAGACATAGACATAGACATAGACATAGACATAGACATAGACATAGACATAGCCATAGCCATAGACATAGACATAGCCATAGACATAGACATAGACATAGCCATAGACATAGACATAGACATAGACATAGACATAGACATAGACATAGACATAGACATAGACATAGACATAGACATAGACATAGACATAGACATAGACATAGACATAGACATAGACATAGACATAGACATAGACATAGACATAGACATAGACATAGACATAGACATAGACATAGACATAGACATAGACATAGACATAGACATAGACATAGACATAGACATAGACATAGACATAGACATAGACATAGACATAGACATAGACATAGACATAGACATAGACATAGACATAGACATAGACATAGACATAGACATAGACATAGACATAGACATAGACATAGACATAGACATAGACATAGACATAGACATAGACATAGACATAGACATAGACATAGACATAGACATAGACATAGACATAGACATAGACATAGACATAGACATAGACATAGACATAGACATAGACATAGACATAGACATAGACATCAACCATACGTTCATTACGCAATCTATGGACGAGCCCACACTAACGCTCTATCTTTCGTTGCAGATGTGCACGTCTATCACTCGAGCATACAGCCGAAGGTAAGCCATGCCTGCGCGAATCACACCTGCACCCATCTCTGTCTGCTCACCTCGAACGCGACGTACGCGTGCGCCTGCCCGCAAGGGATGGAGCTGTCGCGGGACAAGCACAGCTGCGCCAGCGTCGCCAAGCGGCAGGACATCCTGCTCGGCATCGGCCACTATCTGGTGACGCTCAAGCATCATCCGTTCGGGCGGCATGCGACGGGACGTGGGGAACCGCTGCCGGTCGCCACGATCAGCCGGCTCGCGTTCAACAGCCTGACCGGCGAGCTGTTCGTCGCGGACAACAGCCGCCGGGCGATCTACACGGTCGAGCTCGGGTCGCTCCGCACCCAGCGGCTGGTCCGGAGCGGCATCGGCCGGATAACAGCACTCGCTTTCGACTACCTAAGCAACACGCTGTACTGGTCCGACGCGGAACGGTCCACTATTGAGATATATAGTTTGCAGACCCGGCATCGTTCGATCATTCAGCACTTCCTCGGGGACGATGCGCCGGTCGCGCTCGCGCTCATCCCCGAGACGGGCAAGCTGTTCGTGGCGCTCCGGTCGCCCTCCGGCCACACGCACATCGACCGGCAGGACATGACCGGCCGCGGTCCGCACACGCACGTCATCGAGGAGCGGCTAGGTAAGGGCGTTTTATTAGCTTATGCCCATATTTGCGCTATTGTCTCACAGGCTCTCATAGTTATTGACTTCTTATTGTCCATTTTTTGGCTAAAGACTAACCACCAAATGGAAATAAGAAGAAACATTTTTTTTTTTAAATTAATGAAGTGAACCTTGTCGTTTTGAGTAATAACAGTAATTAACTTGTATTTAATCACAAATTCATACAGATAACTTATTCTACGTTTACTTACATACATACATGCCTACTTCAACAAAAAAATCTATTAAACAAGTAAAAACGAAATCAGGGAAAGAAAAAAAATAAGAAACAATAACAAAAAAAGAAGATGAGTAGAAAGAGGAAAAAAGGATAACGAGCAGAAGAGAAAACGAGAGAGAAAAAAAAACGCTAAAAAGAAAATTAATGAGTAAGCCAAAGAGGAAGAAAACAGAAAGAGAAAACAAAAAAAACAATACGAAAGAGAAAAGGGCAAGAGATAGAGAAAGAGAAAGGGAGAGATGCAGAAAAAGAAATAGATAGAGCAAAAGGAAGAGAAAGACGAAGAAAGTAAAATTAAAAGTAAAAGAGCAAGCAACAGCGAGAGAAGAGAGAAAAAGAGAAAAAAGACGAAGGTGGACACACAAAATGAGAAGAATGAGATGAAAGTGAAAGAGAGTGCATAGCGAGAGAGAAAAAAGAAAAAGTGGAAAAATACGAACACGAACAAACAAAATGAGAAGCAAAATCTTTAAGATTAATACGTTTAAAAAACCGTTACTTAAAGCTAATTTTAATTTTTTTCTCCTTCCACCCCCATTCAACCCCCCCCCCCCCATCCCCCGCCCCCTCTCTTAATCCATTAGGCAGCAACGGTACGATCAGCTTCGCGGTCGACCAGGACCTCCGGTCCGTCTTCTGGAGCGACAGCGGCACGAACCGGATCGAGATCACCAGCTTCGAGGGGGACACGCGCCACCTGTTCCGGGAGTATCTGCGCGAGCCGGTCTCGCTCGCGATCATCGGCAGCGAGCTGTTCTGGACGTGCCGCGGCTCCCAGCGGCTCTACTGGTCGGACAAGCACAACGTCGGCGCGACGAAGCGCATCAGCGTGCAGCTGCCGCCCGATCTGGCCCTGCCGGACGAGATGCCGATCGCGGCGAGCCAGCCGACGACCCGCCGGCCCGACCACCCGTGCACGCGCAGCAACGGCGGCTGCTCGCACATCTGCGTGGCGGGCGGGCTCTACACGAGCGCCTGCGTCTGCCCGACCGGCATGGTGTTCAACACGACGCTGGCCCGCGTGTGCATCGATGCGGCCGCCTGCGCCTTCCGCTGCGCGTCGGGCGAGTGTCTGGCGAAGGGGCTGCGGTGCAACGGGCGCGTCGACTGCATGGACCAGTCGGACGAGCAGGGCTGCGAGAGCAAGACGCCGGCGGGCGCCGGCACCACCGGCTGCCGGTGGAACGAGTTCCGCTGCGCGGACGGGAGCCGCTGCATCGCCGCGACGAGCCGGTGCGACAGCCGGCCGGACTGTGCCGACCGGTCGGACGAGGCGAACTGCGAGGGGTACGATCGGCGCACCAACTGCACGCGCTACCAGTTCAGCTGCGCGGACGGGTTCTGCGTCGATGCGACGGCCCGGTGCGACCAGGTGCCGGACTGCCCGGACGGCTCGGACGAGCAGGACTGTGCGGGTGTGGGGGGTAAGGGCGGCGTGGTAGCGACGACGTGCGCGGCCGGCATGTTCCGCTGCAACAGTGGGCAGTGCGTGCCGGGCAGCTGGGAGTGCGACGGCAGCCCCGACTGCCACGATGCGTCCGACGAGCACGAGTCGTGCCAGCCGGCAGAGAAGAAGCAGGAGAAGGAGCAGGAGAAGGAGCAGGAGCAGTGCGGCGAAGGGCGCTTCCGGTGCGGCGTTGGGTTCTGCATCAGCAGCGCGTTGGTGTGCGACGGCAACGATGACTGCGGCGACGGCACGGACGAGGAGCATTGCGTCGGGCGGACCGGGGCGGCGGCGGCCCAGTGCAGCGAGCAGGCGGTCGCGAACGGCACCGCGTACCGGTGCGCCCGGTCCGGCGCCTGTCTGCCGGCGGCGGCCCGCTGCAACGGGACGGCGGAGTGCCCGCACGGCGAGGACGAGACGGGCTGCAGCAACTGCGGGCTGCGCGAGTTCCAGTGCGCGGACGGCCAGTGCATCCGGCAGGAGTGGCGCTGCGACCACGACCAGGACTGCGACGACGGCTCGGACGAGCGGAACTGCACGGCGGGGGCGGACGGAAGCACGGCCCACGCCCACGCGATCGACTGCGGCCGGGACACGTTCGAGTGCGGGCCGGGCGAGTGCATCCCGGTGACGAAGCTGTGCGACGGCCGGCGCGACTGCACCAACGGGCACGACGAGGAGGGCGCCTGCGCGTCCGCCTGCACCGGCGGGCTCGGCCCGTGCGCCCAGATCTGCCAGAAATCCCCCGCCGGCTCGATCTGCGCCTGTCTCGAGGGGTACGAGCTGGCGGGCGACCGGAAAACCTGCACCGACGTGAACGAGTGCGCCCGGGGGCAACCGTGCGCCCAGCAGTGCGCCAACGTGCACGGCTCGTACCGGTGCGCCTGCCACGACGGCTTCATGCTGCGCCCGGACAAGGCGTCCTGCAAGTCGGTGGGGCCGGCGCCGCGCCTACTCTACACCGCCCTCGACCAGGTGCGGCAGCTGACGCTGCAGCAGCCGCCCCGCATCGACACGGTGCTGCGGGCGAACGGGAGCCGCATCACCGCCCTCGACCTGGACGTGCGCCAGCGCCGGCTGTACTACGCCGCCGAGAACGGGGCCGCCCTGTACGAGCACGATCTGCGCACGAACGAGACGCGCGTGCTGGCGAACGTGGGCCGGCCGGACCGGCTGGCGGTCGACTGGGTCGCCGGCAACGTGTACTTTGCCGACGCGACCGAACCCTCGCTCAAGGTGTGCCACTTCGGGCGGGGGGCGTGCGCCCGCGTCGCCTCCTTCTCGCAGCGCAACTACGTGAAGGCGGTCGCGGTCGACCCGGTCAACCGGTACCTGTTCTACGCGCTGCTGTTCTCCTGGATCTTCCAGGTGCCGCACACGATCGTGTACCGGGCCCGGCTGGACGGGTCGCTGCAGGAGATCGTCACCAAGCAGGCGGGCATCGTGTCGGCGCTCGCGGTCGACCCGCAGGCCCAGCTGCTCTACTACACCGAGCTCGCCGGCAACACGCTGCGGCGCGTCGACTATCTCGGCCAGGGGCAGCGCGTGCTCGCCGAGGACCAGCCCGGCCTGCTGCACCAGCCGGTGCAGCTGAGCGTGTACGAGAACCAGGCGCTGGTGGTGAACCGGGCCCCGCCCGGCTCGATCGGCCAGTGCCAGCTGTACGGCCAGTACCGGTGCGAGCCGTACCGCGTGAACGTGCCGCCGACCGGGCTGCTGCTGGTCGTGCAGGAATCGCGCCAGCCGATGGTGCCGAACGTGTGCGACCGGGCCAACTGCACGCATCTGTGCGTGGCCGTCGGGCCGGTCGCTCGCTGCATCTGCGAGAACGGGCTGGAGATAGCGGAGGGCGATCGGTGCGCCGAGCCGAAGGATGGAGCCCGCGCGATGAAACCGTACCGCGGCACCGTGCTGGTTGGGGCAGCAGCGCCCGCGCATCCGACGGCCGCCGACGGTGCCGACGACGAAGGGGCCGGCTGGCTGGCCGGTCTGCTGCACGTGCTGCTGTACGTGACGCTCGTCGGTGCGACGGTCGGTGCCGGCTGGTACGTCTATCGCCAGCGGTTCCAGCACAAGTTCGACGTCGGCATACACTTCAACAACACCGAGCTGAGCACGAGCGAGTACGCGCAGGTGGAGCTGTGCAAGGTGGAGGGAAGGAACGTGCTCACGCTGGTGCAGCATCCGGCCGAGGGGGACGCGCTGTCGGCGACCAGCGGCGCCACGGACGGCAACGGGCCGGACATACAGAACTTTGCGGTCGGCTCGACCGACACGCCGTACTACAACTGCGACGACGATCTGCACGAGCGGCTGATCGTTTGAGGGGTTGCGCGAGCGCCTAAATGTATGCACATGGGCCCGGGGGCAGCGCAATACAGGTGTTTGTTTTGTTGCTGTTTTTTGTGCTTTTAACCCTCGTGCCGCCCTCGACTGTACTTTCGCACGGCCGTTTGCTGCCGTTTTCGTTTCGCTGCCTGTGGGGCTTTCTGCTGGAATATTTGTATGTTTTAGAACGTAAAATAAAACATTCCGCATCCGTTTGTGCTGGGGAACCGATTGGATGTAGCTAGATTTAAATAGGCTCGTTTTATTTACTATAATTTAAAAGAGCTGGTTACCTCAGATTGTTTCTCAGAATTCTACGGTCAAAAATCCTCACTGGTCTGCTTATTAGAGCTGTCCCTTTTGACTTCATCACTTTCCTCTTTTCTTGCATTCACAGCCTAAATTGCACTTGCATATTTTCTCATGAATCATCATGAATTAAAAATGGATATAGGTATTTTTTTATTATTATTTATTTGTATAGAAATGTTCGATCACGCTCGCCTTCTCTTTGAAGATTTAAAAAATACGTAGTGTGTCGAATATAATTGATCAGCACTCAATTCTAAATTGCTTCTGTACTTGCGGACTTACATTAGAGTTCAGTATATAAGCAGTTGAATTACCGTTCTAGCTCTAGCGTGGTATATTTTCAGTGCGAATCAATACATCAGTACCGAGGGATGGATCAAGGCGAGGACATCCCCACTGGATGGTTCCTGGTCTCATCACAGATGGTGTCATTAGCTTTTTTTTGCTGTTTAAAAAATGCTGCAGTCGTCTACCGTCTGCCAAACTGAGTCCCTTAGGATTCTTTTTAGCCCGACATCTTGCGTCGTTTCGACTAGAGATGGCAAAAATGAAATGAATGAAAAAATAGAAATAAAAAGCCAGGAATCAGTTTTCGGAATCGACGACGGAATCGACTACGGAATCGATTCCAGCATCGGCTCCGGAATTGGAATCGGCTCCGGAGTTAGTTGCGGAATCAGCCCCGGAATTGGTTCCGGAATCGGCTCCAGAATTGGTTCCGGAATCGGCTTCGGAATTGGCTACGGGGGTGGCTTTGGAATCAGAATCGGTTCCGCAATCGGAATCGACCCTAAAAACAATTCTGGAATCGGCTTCAGAATGTCAATCAGCTTCGGAATTGGAATCAGCTCCGGAATTGGCTTCGGAATCAGAATTGGTTCTGATATCAGAATTGGCTTCCAAATCGGAGTCGATTTGGATATCTCTAAAACAATAGCCCTAGCGCCACAGAATAAGCTTAAACGACTGGAAAATCAGATGTGCATAAAAAAAAAACGAAGGCTCCATAACTTCACAGGTTTGCTCAATAGAATGCGTTACATAACTCATCTTTATATTGCTGTTCTTTTCTTGCAAATGTGTTTCGCCTAGCTGTATCTAACCATGGCCTATATACCTTTCTAACTTTCTGAGCAAAAATCTATGAAGATGGTCGTGAGGTCAAATACGAGGGTATCAACAGCTCTGATGTTTCACATTGGAGTTTAGGTATTTACCCAAATAGCCAGCTCGTACTTTATAGCTGATTTAGGGCTGATTAACGAAAAATCGTTCCGATGTCGTACTTTGGGGCTGATTAAGAGATGAAGCGGTACTTTGCCGAACTATGGAGCTTTTTAACAGGCACATGGTACTCTTTGCAACTTTGCGGCTGATTAGCACTATGTGTAGGGTTCATGGTGGAACTTGAAGGCTTGTTAAGAAAGGGTACCGAACTTGGTGGAACTTTATAGCTTTTTAATGCATGACATCGGTACAAGGTGGCTCTTGTCAAAGTGTCAAAGACGTACGCCGCCAATAATCTCATTGCTGCTGCACAAGTTAGATACGTTAATTGAAGAATGAATATTGAGTGAAGTGATTGTGAATTATCAGTATATTGTGTAAAATTTTGTGTAATTCATCAATACAAAGGATTTAAAAATATACATATGTGTTTAAACGAAACAAATCTTGTTGTTTATTTCATCGATGACGCTTGCTTGAAAATAAAACACAAAGAAAAATAATCCCTGGCATCGTGGCATAAGGAAGCTGCTTAGGCGCTGTTTGAAAGACCCACATAGAACTTTGATGCTGTTTATCTACTGCAAAAGGCGAATTAGAGCAGCGATCTTTAGCGTGCCAAAATGAGCTGCTTAAGCAATTCTGGCTATTTGGGTCATTCCGGGTCTAATTCCAATTATAGAATCAGTACTGATTCCGTTACCGGAGCAAATTGCGATTCCCAGGTCGAATCCGATTTCGAAGCCGTTTCTCGAAACCAGGTAGGTCCGATTCCTAACTCCCACCACCAGTATCAACCCCGTTTGGAAGCAATTTAGTGCATTTGTGGCGTATTAGTGTGCGAACGCTTAAATCTTTTATTTCGGGAACAAACTGGATGTAGAATTTCATCCAACCAAAAGAAGCATCATTTTTATAGATGAAGTTTTGAATGTATATTTTCTTTGGCGGCTATATAGACATGACCAACTCTAATGCATTCTCAATTTATTTGTTTGCTTATGTGTTTGGTTCCTGTACAACAGGGTTAAGGTGGCAGGCGACCCCCGGCACAGGGTGACACCGGAGCGTTCTCCGGTCATATGCTGACGGTGGCTACCCCGTGTCCGCCCTTTCCCAACCCTACCCAGTGTGTGCGTGCGTGTGTACTGCAAAACAAATAAAAACACACACACACAACCATCAGAGCTAACAGCACACTAAACGCGGTGCAAACAACATCGCCATCGGAGCATAACTTCGGCCAAAAAAGGGGGGGGGGGAGAAAAAACAGCAAAAAACCAACAACTGTGAGATGACTGTGCAGAGTTGTGAAATCGCCGCGTCATAATCGTGCGAAGCTCACACCGATAAAGGTTTTGGATGTTTCCGGAGTGCATTTGCTGCTTAGCACCTTGCGGCATCGAGCGCTAGCGTACTCCCTCCCGGCAACCGGTACTTGTTGTTTTGTTTTTATCTCCTTAAATCCGCCTTATCGGTTCGACCCTTCCCTACCCATCGCCATAGAAGTACGTTCCCAGGGCGTGAAGTGTAGCGCGGCGCGCGAGTGCACCGGTCGTGAATGAATTTCCATTTCGGTTTCTTCACTCTTACAGCACACTCGCTCGGGATACGATGCAGAGCAAGGGCGAGATCGCTAAAATCGTCGGCGCGGTGCTGCTGCCCCAGCTGGGCGGGTTCGTCAATGGGAAGCTGACGCGGACGCAAATCACCGAATGGTACAACCACCTGAACTTCCCGTGGTTCAAGCCCCCGAACTGGCTGTTTGCGCCGGTGTGGACCGCACTGTACTCCGGCATGGGGTACGCCTCGTACCTGGTGTGGAAGACGGGCGGCGGTTTCGGCGGCCCGGCCCAGCTGCCGCTCGCCCTGTACGGCACCCAGCTCGCGCTCAACTGGGCCTGGACGCCGATCTTTTTCGGCCTGCACCAGCTCAAATGGGTAAGTTGGCCCGGCCGGGCTCTCGGTGCACTCACTCACTCCGTTCCGCGTTTGCTTTGCAGAGCGTGGTTGAAATTCTAGCCCTCACCGGCTCAGTCGCGGCAACCGGTGTAGCGTTCTACCGGATCAACCCGCTCGCCGGCTACCTGTTCGTGCCGTACTTTGCCTGGTGCGCCTTTGCCAGCGCGCTCAACTACCAGATCTACAGCCTGAACACGCCGCCGGCCTCGACCGCCACGATCGAGGAGGTGACCGACGGTGCCAAGAGCAAGTAAGGCAAGCAGGCCGAGCCACGGACTACGCTCTACGGACTGGCATTCATCAGCACGTAGCGCGCACACACATCGCAACATCGCCAATAAAGTCACGTAACCTCCTCCCGATCAAACGCTCCCGTCGATCAGCCCGGGCACGCTGTCCCTATCGGTGAGCGTCCCGGGGCCTCTTGTTGGAGCCTCTCAGCTGCTTGCATTGGTGCGAATATTATCACTGACAAGTGGAAGGCATGCCCAGTACCATTTGCAAAGCAGGAGCAGGAGCGGGGAAGTCCTAAGAATATGTTGAGGCATTTTTTTACTGTAATTTATTTACAAAAATGCTCTCGGAAGCAAATAAAACGCGTAAATATTGACAAGATTGGCTCAGCTCTCCGCGTTACATTAGCGTTATGCGTAACGCGTAACGCCTGTCCATCTCAAACCCAAGCAGCATTGTTTGTACGCCTGTTTCAACCGTCGTGGATGAACGAGTGGATGGAAGATCATGTCTTAATATTTATGAATATTATGTAATACAGCTGTTGCCCCCAAAGGTTCACTCTAAGGCCGAAAATACACCACGCGAGGTTTCATCGGCCGCGGTAACCTAGTATAACAGTAGAACAGTTCAGCTGTCATATCTGCCTCGCCTGCAATCTGGCTCGCAATTCCGCAGAGGTACCCACCACGAGTATTTTTGAGTGTTCTCGGTAGCGAGATCGAATGACGTTTCATTACTATACTGGATTGACATCAGAGTTATACGAGATTGATCGCGAAACAAAGGAAACTTCGCGTCGTGTATTTTCGGCCTAACGCACTTATTTTTGTCTGTAAGTCATATTTTTTCTTCTTTTTTGGCACAACAACCGCTGTCGGTCAAGACCTGCCTGTACCCACTAGTGCAGTGAATTTGGCTTCCAGTGACTTATTGTTACCATAGTCGGGATAGTCAGTCCTACGTATGGAGACACAGTCCATTCAGGGCTTGAACCCATGACAGGCATGTTGTGTAGTCGTACGACTTGATGAATGTACCACCAGACCGGCCCTATTTTTTTAACTGTAAAATACAATTTTACAAAGCAATACGGCCTTCTTGGACCGTTGCTTCTGAATAAAAAATACTTTTTTACTCTTCCCTACTCGCAAATATCCGTTGAATGCTTTCTAATCGCCTTGTAATCGCCGGCTAAGGTCTGGATCTATGACCATGGTGCGTCAGCATGTTTTCAATCGCAACATTTATGAATTTTCGTATTTATTTCAAAAACTGCACAAATTCGCTCACAAAAACATTTCAGAATTAAGTTGAAATTATTTTTTATCGGTTTTGGTGATCAAACAAGTCCGAAAATGTTACTGATACAAATAAGCATGAAACAAATCGATTGTTTTCCCTTGCAACAAAAATGTTCCCGCAACATGAGTTTGACAGTTCGTCCTTATAACCCGGCGCTCTAGCACCAATCGAATCGTTTTCGATTGGTGCTAGAGCGCCGGGTAATTTGGCAACACATGTTCCCTTAGCATTTTCATAGACCTGGGCCTAATTGAAGGCGATTAGAAGTACATTTAGTAGTAATTAAATACCTATGAAATATTTCGTTGAAAATATTTATTTTGAATTTTAAATATGAATCTGCAACTGCCACAAGAAAGACTTACAAGCGTTTCTTGTACACGGTTAAGCCGCACACCGGTTGATCCGCCTCCGGATTATCGACGTTCTTCTATAATAGTTTCTTGCTATGATATTCGTAAACAAAAATTATTGAGAAGCAAAATTAAAATGATAACTTTTTGAAAAGCATAATTAATTCACTATGTTCAGCCTTCATTATCGGGATGACTGAAATATGTAACTCATTAAACCTTCTATTAGAGCTATCGCAAGGAGTTTGATGTATTAACCCCTGTCAACGGGTTTTTATAAAAAGAACTGAATAATGCAGACAATCTTCAATTAAATGAAATTGCTCAAAACTTAACGCAAGAGAATATTACATGTGGTCGAATCTCACTCACATTTGTGCACAGCAGTTGGAGCAATACAACATAGCAAGAAACTATTATAGAAGAACGTCGATAATCCGGAGGCGGATTAACCGGTGGGCGGCTTAACCGTGCGCATTAATGTGACAGCTGTTCAAATGTACGGAGAAAATTTGTAGCGATAGTCAAGTGGGCAACCAGTTTTTGGTGCAGCTCTGTAGTGTCTAGTGATATTTTCGAAATTCACTTTTGTTCATGAACAGTCATTAAACCTATAGTTATTGATTAAAATAATATTCTACTAACGATTAATTGACTAATTTATAGTGAATTAATCATAAAACTAGTGAATTATATAATTTTATATAAATTTGACATTTCCCAAGTGCCACAAATCCACTAAACGACCACTAAACGCCTTCTAAACGCCTCAAATTCTCTACCTAAACGGAATATAGAAAGACTTCGTTTAGCAGACGGCAAACGACTCATGCATTCTAAAAATAGCAAAAAAGCTGGTGGTGCCATCTGTTTGTGGGATACCCAACCGTGGAGCTTCCTCGCTTGGAGGAGAGCTTTCTCATTTCCTCTGTACTGTTGTATGGTTTCGCATTGAAGTTATGCATCGCTAGAACTAGAACGGCGATACGATTGTTTAAATACTAAACTCCAACGGAAACCACCAGTACTGAAGCAAGTGAGATTTGAGTAATGGTCGTTGGTGTTGATACCCACGTATCTGACCACACGACCATTCATATAGATTTTTGCTTGGAAAGTTAGAAGGCTATATAGGTCATTATAAGATGAAACTTGTCGAAACACATTGCAAGAAA
This sequence comes from Anopheles merus, assembly GCF_017562075.2. Taxonomy (NCBI): domain Eukaryota; kingdom Metazoa; phylum Arthropoda; class Insecta; order Diptera; family Culicidae; genus Anopheles; species Anopheles merus. The sequence goes on along the minus strand of NC_054081.1, from coordinate 7,396,269 downwards.
AGGATAGCAATATAATGATGAGTTGTAATACGCCATCTATTGATCAAACCAATGAAGCTGTGAAGCTTTCATTTTTTTCCTATGGATATTCAATTTTCCAGTCGTTTAAGCTTAATCTGTGGCGCTTGGGTTCTTGAACCATTTCTTGATTTTATCCGTGCAAATCGATTAATTGTTAACCGTCTGGTCCCGAGCTACACGGATAATCGACGTTCTACTGTATACAGTGGAGCGACGTTTATCTGGGCTTGACCTCGCCCGGATATGCGAATTACACGGGCAATGAGTCAAACGACATATTTATCACCAATTTCTGATTATTGTTTGGAAAATTATCTTTTAAGGATTAAAATAACCCAGTTTTTATTAACTTCATGTTTTTCTTATGACAATATTTAAATTTTTTTTATGAATTTTAGCGTTCTTTGTGATGACAATGTTCTCTTATAACGGCTTTTTCAAATATTCTCCTCATAACGCAATGTCACCTTTGTATTGAACTGGCATTTCTCAACAGCACGGATAAACGGACAGCCGGTTAAAAGGTATCCGGATAAACGGCGCTCCACTGTATTTAATTTTGGTCGGTCGCGCCACAACACCACAATAAAAATGCTGCTTGGGAATATTTATATTAGCGTTATTTCTGCTCACTTGGGTATATCAATCTTGGCCGGCGAGCTGTCAAACATTGAAACAAAAGTTTGACGGCTGGGTTGTTGGTGTTTTTTTTTGCGAATGGGAAGAAAACCCCACAACAAACGAGAGTTTGTGTTGTGCTCGACCGATTCAGCCCTAGCTGGTGGACGCTGCGACAAAGCCACAAAACATCTTCGTTCGTAATACAACAGGTAATGCTCGGTTAAACAGGCTAAGATCGTTCGTGGGCATTCATTCGGCTCACCACGCAACCATACATATCGGTACTAATGCACGGAAGGGGGGGGGGTCTGTGTTTTGCGTTTTAGCTGTGCGGTGGTGGTGGTGGTGCAAGCCCGTACATTCCCGCTTTGCCTACCATGGCCGACGAGTATCAGTATGTGAGCAAGAGCAAGCTGAAGCTGAAGAACGATTCCGACACGAAGAAAAAGCACAAGAAAAAGGACAAGAAAAAGGAAAAGGAGAAAGTGTTCCGGGCCGTGCTGGAAGACCCTGGCAAAGGCGAGGACCGCCACCAGCAGCAGCAGCAGCAGCAGCAGGGACAGGGGCAGACAAGCGCAGCCCCAGGACGGGTACTGACGAAAGCGGAAGAATCGTTTAAAAAGATGCAGGAGAAGATGGTAAGTTTGTGCGGGGATCGTTCCATTAGTTCGGAGACGCATATACTTTCTCGCACTTTAACTAGCAGTCTAACAGCCTGATCACGGTGTTCGAACGGCAAGTCGAACGGCAGGTGACATGGAACATCGAACGAAGTTTCGGTCAAGTAGACTTCATTTTTTTTACGATCAAACGATGATTGATTAAAATTACTTGGCATGATTCCGATATTTTGCTGCTCGATTTGCAGCCCGCTAGTCCATGCGACTGCCGTTTGAACTGTTGATCGGGCTGTTATTTCAGAATTTTTTTTTTGTGCAGCATCATCTGTACAAACCTTAGGGGACACTGATGCCCCTGCTTAAACCGTATTTGTACGAGAAATACGTCCTGGTTCAGCAAACATATTCTGATTATTACTGCTGTTTCCTCAACTTTTCTCTAAAAAATAAAAGAAAAAAACGCGCAAAGACAACATTAAGCCCCATATGAGGGCGGCTAGTCGCACCTTCGCTTGGCTAATCATTCTCATTCCCTGCCGGACCGGTGATCCGTACTATTTGCAGCAAAACAAACGCATCGTGGAGAAGGCACAGATGACCCACAAGCAGCGGGTAGAGTTGTTCAACATGCATCTCGACAGCCTGACCGAACATTTTGACATACCGAAGGTGTCCTGGACGAAGTAGTTGGACCAGCCAGATCGGGAGGAATGCACTGCTGTGGTGCAATTACGGATTGGCCACGGATACGCTATATCGTGTGATGATGTGAAGAGTTTGTGGGTGTGTGTGTGTGTGTGAATAAAATAAATCGTTCCATATCGACGTGGTGCAGTAGGCTACAGCTGCAGAAGCATTCAAGCATCAAAACCTGCTTCGAAGGCATCCTTAGAACGAACGAACGAGGAAAGAAAGATCGAGAACGACACGTACTACACCGCCTACCGCAATAGAGGCTGGCTAGTCGAAAGTGGAGCGAAATGCGAAAGCGTTCTGATTCTGTTGGTAGGGCACACGATGCAAATAATAATTAATTTTTTTTTTAAATCTGACTAAGGTGTAGTTTATTTCAAGTGATTTTTTATAAGAATGTAGATTTTCTATGAGTATTCATTTTATTTTTATAGATGTCGTTAAGATCCATCTCCATCTGGATTCCGCCTTTCTCGCTACAGCAATTGCGCCTTTTTTAGATATCCATACGGGTTAGACTCGGGAGCAGTTAGTAAGCTAGTAATTACCTAGCACAACAATCTAATCAAAAGGGATATTTTTTTTTTAAGACGAATACGAACAAAAACAGAACAAGCAGCGAGTGGGTAGAATCTAACACATAGGGTGAGCAGGCTGCCACCACACATAAATGGATCATAAATGGTCATACATCACCTTTACATTCTTCAAGGATAATCAAGCCTACATCAACCTTAACCGTTACGATCGATTTTGTCATCACGATCAGAAAGAAACGAAACCCCAGGCCGAATGTTTTTCGATTATAGTCAGTGTTGGATTTTGAGGTAGGATACCACACACCCCTGAATTTGGGCAATTAGTTATAACGCCCCAACGTATGCAACTGGCATAACACCTTAGTAACGAAATCCCATTAATGGGTAAATCTAACTGGATTTTGCATGTGAAACCAGTTTATTGAGAAGAATGAGTATCTTTCGCTAAGAACACCCCGAAAAGACTAATATAGGGTTTGTCACAATTGGTCGGTTCCCATAATTTTGGGCTTATTTTTGCTCCTCTCACGATTTATTCATCGTATCCTATAGATCTTTGGTTTGTTGCCATAATTTGTTAGTATCGTCTGTTTAGATTTTATTACAATTAAACCAAACAATTATATGAATCGACCAATTAAATATGGGAATACACCAAAACATTGTGGGAAGCAACAAAAAAAAAAAAAACAGTTATGGGAACCACCCAATAAATCGTGCAAATCCTGTACAGTCAAGTTAGAATTCCAGTACATACATACTGAATGTTATTTTTAATCTCATGGCTCTTATTAGAAAACTCTATTCCTCTTGAGAGTAGCAAGACCTTGAAAGAAATCCGCGGTTTGAACGGCAGAGGTTTTAAACGGGGTGCCAGCCTTTTTCAGGGCTTTTGTGCGGGAGTACTCCTTCTCCACCCATACAGTTCACGAATTGGAGTAGATTATATACTCAACAGTCGGTGGGGTTTATTTGTGGCTAGGGATCGCAACTATTGCAGAATCCTGGAATTAAAATCAATAGCATTTGCTATTTTATAGATTTTATGAATGGTTTTATGTGCGTGATGTGATATGGTGGGAGGGTACTAGTAGCACACACAGTGACACAATAGTAAAACATACTATTTCTTAATGACAACCGACGCTTTATTCGACAAGATACATTAGCCGCGCTGCCCCGAACTGAAGTGCCGACCACTTCGCATAGCAGCCGAATGATCCTCGCCGATCGATCGTTCTCAGGCGCCTACTGCAGGGAGATAGCACTTAGGTGGCTGGCTGTATTCGTGCATCTAACAAATAATATATGCTGCTGATCGAGACTGCACTTGCGCGATGAGTCTCGAAGTGTGATGTTCAGTAGATCCACTGATGCTGCTCTTCTGGACTTGCTGGCTCGGCAAGAACTGTGTACAATCCTGCGCTGTGGCATTGGAGTGTGATGATCAGACTGTTGCTCGTCATCACTCAGCTGCTCGGCTCGAATCGTGTTACAAACCCTGCACGATGAGTCTCGAAGTGTGATGATCAGTAGATCCACTGATGCTGCTCTTCTGGACTTGCTGGCTCGGCAGGAACTATGTACAATCCGGCGCTGTGGCATTGGAGTGTGATGATCAGACTGTTGCTCGTCATCACTCAGCTGCTCGGCTCGAATCG